>NC_060891.1:22409378-22621878 GCF_014805685.1 Silurus meridionalis | reverse complement strand
TGATGGAAACAAAAAGCCAATTAAAATCACAGACCCCCTTCTCTCGACTTTATCAGCTCTTTCCTTCTCTCATTTACCTCGGTGCGGTTGCGAGGTTTGCATAACAAAACGCAGCAGAGGCCGTGCGTTTTAATGATCAGGGGCTGATGCTGCTTTGAATTTTGCGTCTCTTTTACCATTTTTTTATAGCCGTTTCACCTTTTCGTTCCTGATTCCTGTTCATTTCTCTAATGGCCAGAAGATGAAGGGGCTTTTTATTTGTCACATAACAGCACTGTGAATGTATTTCTTTACATACCCCAGTGGCGTTAGGAAGCAGGGGTGGGAGCAGAGGGTCAGCTATGATACAGTGCCCCTGAAGGGTCCAACTGTGGCAGCTTGGCGATACGGGGGTTTAAACCCTTGACCTTTCGATCAACAACCCAACACCTGAATCACTTCTCATTAGTGACATGGCGGTACATTTCCTGACTTTAACTTTGCACTGGCTGAGATTTGTTCTGTCTGTCTGTCTGTCTGTCTGTCTGTCTGTCTGTCTGTCTATCTATCTATCTATCTATCTATCTATCTATCTATCTATCTATCTATCTATCTATCTATCTATCTATCTATCTATCTATCTATCTATTTTTTTTATAAATACCTGAATTTCATCACTCCTCTAAAACTCTCAAAGCGTCATATTATTGAGTGTTTCAACAGCTGCTGTTTTGTTGCACCTAAACATCTTGTAGTATTTCATGTGCATGTATATGTATATATTTTAAATCCGTATGTTTCCTTTCTTTCTACTAAATCTAAAGTAGAATACACATACCCTAGCAACAAGAAACAGTATCGCCTATAGGGTTTTTCTCCAATGAAGTGTAACTGTGTGCAATAAAGTGTGCAGTTGTATAATATATGCATATGTGTTGAGGCAGTGGGTGTTGTGCAACATGTTTAAGGTCTAGTCTGAGGTGTTCTCTGGGTTGTGGCCTCAAACTACCTGTGGGGGAAAAAAGGTCCTCCTCTTTCTGTCTGTGATGGCCTTCAGGGAGCAGAATCGCTTTCATGACCACAACAGACTGAAGTGTCCATTGTACAGATAGCTGAGGTCATTCACTATGTTCCTGGCCTTGGTCCAACACTTCTTGCTTGATAAAAAACATATAAGGAAAAGCTCACAGACAGCTGAAAGCAAGAAAATGACGATTTTAAAACAGAGTGCCTCTTAAGCACAGTGTGCGCTAAATCTTTGTCCATCACATGGCTTTCAAGGGTGCCATTTTATCAGTTGGTGTTTCTATTTGCTCTAATTGAATAGATTTGGTTCAGATCGCTTCCTTTCACAAATATGTGTGATTGAAACAAATAAGTGAGTTAAACTTGACAGCATAATCAGTATAAAAAAAGTGCAGTAACTCTGCTAAGTATGCAGTGTAAACTCATTTTATGCAGAAATATGCATATGGAGTCACGTTATTCATAAATTCATAAATAAACTCTACAAGAATATGAACATTTTACAAACTGTATCCTTATGAATAAATGTTCTGTTAATGCTCCTGCGAAATACAACTGTATTTGTTCGTAAACTTGATAAACGAGTAAATAAACTCGACGGATAATCCAGGGCTAGGTGTTATTTTAATGTCCGACACGGAGCCAAAGAAAATATGTTGGCACAAAGTAGAGGGCAGAGAGAGAGAGAGAGAGAGAGAGAGAGAGAGGCAGGGTGAAAGCTAGAGAGAGAGAGAGAGAGAGAGAGAGAGAGAGAGAGAGAGAGAGAGAGAGAGTGAAAGCTAGAGAGACTAGAGAGAGAGAGAGAGAGAGAGAGAGAGAGAGAGAGTATTGTTTATACAGTCAGACCTATTGTATCAGACACAGATGGAAAGAGTAAGAGAGAGAGAGAGAGAAAGAGAGCGAGAGAGAGAGAGAGAGAGAGAGAGAGAGAGAGAGAGTATTGTGTATATAGTCAGACCTACTGTATCAGAGAGAGAGAGAGAGAGAGAGACTATTGTGTATATAGTCCGACCTATTGTATCAAAAACAGGAAGAGAGAGAGAGAGAGAGAGAATATTGTGTACATAGTCAGACCTATTGTATCAAAATTAAGGAGAGAGAGAGAGAGAGAGAGAGAGAGAGAGAGAGAATATTGTGTACAAAGTCAGACCTATTGTATCAAAATTAAAAAGAGAGAGAGAGAGAGAGTATTGTGTATATAGTCAGACCTATTGTATCAAAAAGAGGGAGAGAGAGAGAGAGAGAGAGAGAGAGAGAGAGAGAGAGAATATTGTGTACATAGTCAGACCTATCGTATTAAAATTAAGAAGAGAGAGAGAGAGAGAGAGAGAGAGAGAGAGAGAGAGAGAGAGAGAGAGTATTGTGTATATAGTCAGACCTATTGTATCAAAAAGAGGGAGAGAGAGAGAGAGAGAGAGAGAGAATATTGTGTACAAAGTCAGACCTATTGTATCAAAATTAAGAAAAGAGAGAGATAGTGAGAGAGTCTGTGCCCCTACTAATAATGAATCTGTGACTTTAACTCGAATATAACTGAATTTTTCCCGATCGAAACCTCCATTCACTTAGTACTGAGATCAAACTGACTGGAAATACGTGTTAAACGCTTCAAACGCACTTTCTCCAGCCAATCACAATTGAGTATTCCAACAGCCCAATGGCGTAAATGTATTTCAAGTGGAATTCATCAAACCTTTCATTAAGTGGCTCACAAAAATCTCATAAATGTTGGTCATCTTTAGGGCTGGTATTAAATTTCCATGAAAGCATGTCCTTAAAATAAGATGACCTTTTTCATTCAGCTGGTCAAGCTCCAGGACATGGGATTTCATTAAACATGCACAAAGAAGATGATTAAAATGTTATTAAAAGAGCCCAGCGCTTTGTATTGCTTAACCGAACAACACAATTAAACATTTAAAGGGTATATCCACATGGACACACACTCACACACAGAATAAAAATACAACAAGCCTACAGCCAGAATGTACTGCAGACAGAGCACACAAAAAAATTGAGATGTAGAGCAGAGGTTATAAAAGTCTCCTTACAAATGTAATCTGCACCAGCATTACTCTACGGGCTACAATTTTCATTTGGACCAATAAAAGAAAGTGAATAGTACTAAAACCAGCAGTGCCTTTGAAAAGACATGCCTCATCCCTGTATCATGAAAAGAATTGACAGAAAAGTGAAAGAAACGTTTACAAACTTGAGAAGATTTGTGAGTATAGTTCATAGTGTTGAGGTTTAGTAGTCGGTTCTTGTAAAGGGCTTTCAGAGTAATTATAAATGAGTGTTTTATGTATACTTGAACTATGGAGCTCACATGGTTTTCACAAGATCTGAAGTCTAATAGCTTGAGTTTACACAGGACCAAACTAGACATTTTTGTGCTTTTCTGCACAGTGATAGTCAAAACAGGACACACTACAGGCAGTCCTCGAGTTTCGATGGCTCGAGTTTCGATGGCTCGAGTTACGATGACGATAGCGATACGACAAAGTTGTAAAAATATTGTATGTTTCGCGTATATGTGGTACGATGCGTTGGGACCCTGCCTGGATGTACGGATCCTAATTTTAGTTCTTTTCTCTTTTCTTTTTACCGGCATCGCAAAACACTGAAACAAAGCACACTGATTAGTCTCATTAGCTACCGGTGTACTGACATTTGTTAATTGTTAATAATCAATTGTTTTAATTCATTAATAATAATTGTTAATTTGTTAATCATTGACACATACTTTCATGTTACGATGGGGTCATCAGAACACATCTTTGTTGTGATGAAGTAATGACAGCTTTGCAATAACCCAAAGCCTTAACTACTGATCCACTACGTCTCTTATATCAAATACCAATGGACCATCACCCCTTTTCCTCACACCAAAATGTACCACAGTTCCTCTAAACCTTGATGAATGGTCCAGACATGCCTGTGTACAAGCAAGGCATGAATTCACATCATTTGGCAGGCACTCTTATCCTTATATTTATTTTATTCATACAAGTAGGCAGTTAAGGGTTAATGGCCTTGCTTAATGACCCAGTAGTGGGAACTTGAAGGTAATGGGATTTGAACTCACAACCTTCTGATCAGAAGTCCAATATTTTAACCTCTGACCTACCTCTTGCCATGCTTCAATATTCTATTTTATTCTGGTGCCGAGGTAAAGTATCCAAAGATATACCTTTTTTTTTAAACAAAATTGTGTTCCAGTGAAGTTTATAGTCTACAACCTAATAAACCAGTAGAATGCATTTATTAATAGTGACTTCAAAGCACTTTTCTGGATAAGGGTATCTGCCAAATATCATAAATATAAAGGTAAATGTAAATGAAAACTAGTCATGAGGCAGGAGAACACCTTAATTGGAACAAGAGTCCATCAAAAGAGCATTATTCACACACACACACACACACACACACACACACACACACACATGCACACACATGTTCACACCTAGCAAATCTGAACTGCTGTTCATCCCATGCGATTTATCTCCTCGTCAAGATCTTGTGATCTCCATTAACAGCTCTCTGATCTCAGTCACTGCAGGAACCCCTGTCGTAAACATGGAAAATCACCTGTGTTTTTCTTCTCACAATGCTAATCTAACATGCTTGTATAGATTTTTCTCCATTTCAATCTACACGCGATACCTAGGTGCCTTTTCAGTCTCTTGTCATCACAAGACTGAACTACTGCAGCTCACATCTGGCACGTCTGCTTCTAAATGACATTTACCCTTTGCAAGTGATCCAAAATTCAGCTGCATGACTTGTTTTCATCCTTTCTAAGTTCCCACATCACCCTATTGCTACGCTATCCCCACTGGCTTCCTGTATGCATCAGATTTAAAATTCTGAAAAATTGACCAATAACCTTCTACTTTATTTGCAGTGTACCACACTCCCTCCAATCCTCAGCCACTGTTTGACTGATCCACAAATCTCTCAGGGGAGCAGAGAGACTTGTTTCAAGACTATTCTCTGTTTTGACACCGAACTGGTGGAACAAACATCCACTTGAGTTCTCACAACCTTTAAACAATGTCCTATCATCTAACAAAGACCTACCTCTTCCTAAAGCACTTATATTAGTATTTAAAAAAATGCCTTTATAACTATATTTCCATCAGAGGTATTAGACTGATTGTATGACTCCATTAACCAGTAGAATTTATTTATTGATAAAGACTTTAAACACTGTTCTGGATAAGGGGGTCTACCATATGCCATGGCTATAAATGTAATTGTGAATGAAAATTTAGCACAATTCAAGGGCACACCTTAACTGGAATTGCCAGTCGACTGAAAGAGCACCATGCATACACTTATTCACACCTAAGTGAAATTTAAAGTAGTTAATGGGAAGAAACTGGAGATCCCAAAGGGGTTGGATGTGGAAATAATAGTAGCCCAAGAAAGACAGAATTAGAGACCTAAGCCTTCATTAAATACTGTAAATCACACGTATAATCTCAGAAGGTTTAATACTGTAAAGCAAACCGATGAGCACCAATTATTATTGAAAGAGAAGGGGCTTTTTACTTGTCACATATACATTACAGCACAGTGAAATTCCTTCTTCACATATCCTAGCGACGTTAGGAAGCTCTGCATCACCCCTGCAGCATAGAGGGTTAAGGGCCTTGCTCAAGGGTCCAAGAGTGGCAGCTAGGCAATACTAGGGTTTAAACCCCCGACCTTCTGATCAGTAACCCAGAACCAGTTGTTGAAGTTATGGGAGAGGAGCTGAGCTCTTTTATTTTTTTTTTAGCTGAGCTCTAAGGCCAAGCCAGATGTTCCCTCTCCTCTTTAGTCCGGAGGATGTGGTGTTCATGATTTCCATAAAGAAATTTGATTAATCTTACCACAGAAAAGTTTTAATTTTTTTCCCAGGTAAATTAGCTTTTGCTCAGAGAGGACGGTGGTGTTTCAGGATCATGTTCACGCATGGCTTCTTCTTTGCATTTGTGAATGACATGCAAAACTTTGTTTCTCAGACAATGATTTCTGGTGGTACAGTGGTCCCCCGGTTATCGAACGGCTCGGCTATCGAACATTCCGGTTAGCGAACGGTTTTCCGAACGAAATTTCGGTCCGGTGAACGAACAAAGTTCCAGTTATCGAACGCCACCCACGCTGCCCAACCCAGCGTGAGGGAAAGAAACTGCTTCCGCTTCAACCATCGCTGAGTAAGCATCTATCGCAACTTCTGTTTGTGAACAATATTAGTGATATTTAGCGGTAAGTACAGTAATCATTTTGTTTCTTACTGTTGTAAAGTTGTTAATTTATACTTTTACCGAGCCAACACAAAATACCCGCAGAGATCGGGATAATCCGGCAAAAGGCAGTCCATAAATAATATCCACGGTGCTTTACGGAGGAAGCCGGATTGCGATGAGCTCAATATGGGCGGGGCACGCATGAGCAAAGGAAAAGGGCATTCCCTGAAGCACCATGACAGCCACCGTAGGGGGCGTGGCAGGGGAATTCCTGACTATTAATATGGCTAAAAACAGGAAAGAATTGTTAATTATTGGGTATTGGTGGAGTTCGGGAACGGATTAATTGGTTTTCCATTATTTCTTATGGGATAATTAAGTCCAGTTTTCGAACATATCGGATTTCGAACGGTTTTAAGGGACGAATTAAGTTCGATTACCGGGGGACCACTGTATTAAAAAAAAAACAACACTGATTTCAATTACAAAATCATGACTGTTTAAAATGCAATGCCACCTGCACGCCCAAAGATCAAGGGCATCCAATATTATTATTTTCCTCTGTTTAAACATTTGATATGCTTTCTTTGTTCTATTGTGTATAAAATAAGGGTTTAGGAGATTTGCAAATCATTGCATTCTGTTTTTATTTACAATTTACATATTGTCCCAACTTGTTTCGAACTGGGTTTGTATGTCGTCTCTGTTGTATATAATATATAAAATATAAAGTGATCATGAAAGAAAGCCTTAAATTGAAAAGATATTAACTTGTTTATTTTTTCAAAATGCATAACGATAATTGTACAGGATACACAGCATATAATTAGCGTTCTTGTAGTGTTTGATTTTTATTAATTTCTTTTACTTTATTAAACTTGATAACCTGCTTGGCCTACTTCGTTTCATTCTATTCGCAAAACAATTCCGAGTTTAATTGCTTACAAGGGTCCTGCACTAAAGTTTAGTGTGAATCTCACTCTGCTTACCATGTTCCATACGCCAAATATCCAATTATGTTTTATTTTGTTATGTCTTTTTTTAATCTTGAAACCCAGAATGCATTTTTTTACCTCATCATAATTAACCAATTATATTTCTCCTAACATTCCACCTAATACCAGCTGATGGAAACCACAGCCAAGGCTGTTTAGACTAATTTGGATGTGATGACATTAACAGCATTAAGTGGACGCCCTTATTCAAAAATGATTTGCATAAGTGCTATGTGGTGTCTGCTAAAACATATCCTCGTGCTGGTACAAGTAGGTCATGATCTAATAATAACATCAAGCCTGAAGCCCTGTTAGAGAGGCGCTAGTATTGCAATGCTGTTTTTTTTATTTTTTTTATTAATTAATTCTAATTCCTCAGGACTTTGTATCACACTCTTACCTTTTGAATGGCTTCAACTTAGAGTACTCCATATTACAGCTGTGATAAATCCCCCCTCTCAGTAAGTGGCATAAGTGCTGCTCGTTTAATTTTTTTAATTTTTGCCATATGCCTTTGTTATGGTTTTTAATCTTTAAGACTGCCATGACATTTTTAACCTAATGTGTTATCCTGTTTTATGTCTAAATTCTATACTATGTTTATTTTATTTTTGTTGTCCCTTTATTTTCCTGTTTTACCTTTCTCATGTCCAAGCCTTAATTCTTGCATTCAGTTTTGACATGGTTTCCTGGTTTTCAATTCAATTCAATTCAATTCAATTATAGATTTTGCATAGTTCTCATCTATGACTCACATTATAAATCATGGCAAAGATTCTTGGACTTTCTGTAATAAGATACAACCTTGTGTCCTGCCTCCATTAAACGCACATTACTAGCACATTAGAATACCTCCAAAAATCTGGTTTGTCAGTCAGTGTTGCTTCATGGATTGAATTTTTTCCCCCTCTTGTGACTTGCAAACAGAGGCGAATAAGGTTGTGAATTCCGAATGACGTGCCCTCGAGCGCAGCTTCTGATTCATTTGATTGTCTCTGCCATTCACCTTTTGTCAATACATGGATTTGCTCTCTGCTGTGTACTTTAGCTGAGCCACTAATGACTACACTGCGTTGCTTTGCACCTCACAAGGGGATAACTGCCATTCACTTTGGATTGAAAAAGGATCTTCAAGTGGTACTCCAAAGCCTGTAAGCCAAGCAAATCTGTTCTTAAGCTTACCTGGTAACCCCCTGATGAGATGGCCGAAGGACAGGCGGATAAGCTGGGGCTGAACTGCTGGCATGCTCAGGAGAATGTGAACACTTTGAGGAACATTTTAGGCTATATAATATATGAGGTAGCTAACTAGAACAATCTGGTCACAAGGTTCTTACTCACATGAACTGACTTATTCATGTTCATTTGTGCACCAAAGGTCCCATGGGCATCAGTAGGACATGTAGGATGTATGTGTTTACACAAGGCACCCACATCCCCATACATAAATGTCAGGCTTTGTCCTGTGTGTAAATTTTCTCCTCGTTCATGCTTCTTGTGCTCATGAGCTGACTTATTTGTCCCTAAAGGTCCCTAAAGGATCAGTAGGACATATAAGACTGTAGGAATAGAGACATTTTTTACACGATTCTACAATCATCCATAAATGTCTGCCTCTGTCCTGTTTTTAGAAGGAAAAAAAATCCAGCACTGCTGCATATTCTCCCCATTTTCTCCTTCACTAGCAGGGCAAGGTTATCGTTCTCCTTCCTCAGCTTGTCAGCTCTTATTAAGAGAAGCGTCACATTTAATAGATGAAGCCAGATTAATTCGCTTTCCTTTTTACTCCACCATACAATCATCTAACTGTTATCTTTACCTCAGCAAAATGGAAGAACCATCGCTTGCATTACTTTACATTCGCCGTGTGTTTTGCACACATCCTATATTTCGCTTTCCCTTCTTTTTTCTACCTTTTCCCCAAAGAGCTCTACACTGTCCAGAGATTTTAGTGTGACTAGACCTGGGATGGAGAGTCTCTTGCGAGAGCAACAGAGAGTTTTTCAAGATCTGGGCTTTACCCTTCCCCGGAGATCTCATTTAGAGTAAGAAGTTTTAGAAGAGTGAGACCTGACTATCCGGAATTACTGGAGCAAAAAATACACCCTATTCTTTTTCTCTCTCTTTTTTTCGAGTTCATTCGTTTAGCTTGGACAGCTATCCATCAGAAGTGTTTGACCATATTCGTGGTATACTAATGAGGTTCCTGTAGAAGTCAAGTAGTCTCTTATTGAGCACAACATGAAAAAAAACAGCATTTGTATCTATACAAAAAGTAAAACAAGCCTGAGCTTAGATTACTACATAGAGAGTATTCATCCATTTTTGAGGGTTTCCAAGTTCTCATTTTTTCCTCTAGATCACTTGACCCTGAATGTTAAAAAGCATGTGCAGGTGATTTTATGATTGATCAAGCCTGTATTTATCTTTTACGTTCAATGTCCATCCTAAGATGTTCTTTGGATATACACTGGCCAGGATAAAGATTTTGTTAAAGATCAATGAAATTAATTAATAAAAAAAAATAAAAAAATATATACACATAGTGTACTTGTATGCTAAAAAATATCTTAAAATACAAAAAATAAAATAAATAAAAAATACACTTAAAAAGTAAATTGTTGAGTCTGCATGTTTGGGTGGAAATAAAAGAAATATACAGTAATTATTACAATAGAAATGTATGCACGTTTTTCCTTTTTATGTACATTTACAAAAAGCTGTGCACTTTTTAACATCAATATGAATTGACTCTATTTCTGGCAATTCATGTCTAATTTATGACACTGGAATTCTACCATAAACCCAAGAAGTATTGACAGTGCCATGAAACCAATCAACAATTTATTTGATTTTTTAAAATAAAATAAAATTCCTGTCATTTGGGTTAATAAGAGGATGAATGAATATATTGTAGAAAATATCAAGTCAAGAAGCTTTTATTGTTATTTCAACCATATATAGCGGACGCATTACACAGTGAAATGAAACAACGTTCCTCCTGAACCCTGGTGCTACATTCAACAACAATACAAAAACAAAACAACACATCTATTCATTAGCTCCCAAATATGATGTATTTATGCTTTCCACACAGTCTCTCACTCTGCTGCCGAACGATGTACTCACTCCACAGTCCTACTCGAGTATTCTGATTTTCAGATCACAGGCACAGACCTGGGAATAGAAAACTCAACATGGTCTCGCATTAGCATGGTCAACCTCTTCCACCATCTCATCTCTCATCGGAGTGCTAAAGCTCCCATTAACCATGCCACTGAAGCATGAGAGTGCGAGCACAGCTACGGTGCACAGATATGACAGCCGTGCAGGCAAGTAGAGATAAAAATCCCTGTCAGGCTGAATTTAGGGTCCACAACTCAGAAATTTCTGGATTTTCAAAAAAAACCCGCTTAATTAAACCTTCTCAGCATCTCTTTCATTTCAGCTCGCCTGTTTATCTAGCGGGTTCTGCGATCGGGCGGAAGACCACGTGTTTGCCACTGTATTATTTCATTAATCACTTCGTTGAACTCAACCTTCATGGTCTATAGAGAATGATGGATTGGTAACAGTTAGACGCTTAGCTTTTCCTAATTGCTGCTTTCTAAAACAGGCCCCCCAAACACACACACACACACACACACACACACACACACACACACACACCCCGAAGAGTGTATGCTAGGTTGTGTCTCTTGTGCCCTGCGTGTTGTTTTCTTTCATCGTTCCGAAATATGGATGCGCAATTGATGTTGGGTAATTGGTTTTATCTTGATTATCTCTTGTTGTCTCCATTTCCTGCTTGGCATTTAATTAGAATGTCATCAGATGGTAGTGGGGCTCTGGTGGGATTCGCTGGTAACCCTGGATTTATCACAGCTATAAATCATACTTAATGCCACGAAATGAAATTCACACAAATGTTATGGTTATTTCTTGGACATAAGGTTCTTTTTTCTTCCACTCTATACTTACTTGATGATTCATTAATCCAAATTCTGAAGAAAGAAGGTCTGGATTTAGGATGTGCTGTAATGCTAAAGTGACTTATGATTCAGCTGGTGGGTCACCTTGGCACAAATACTGTATGTGTTTGTACTTGCTGCATGGAACTTGACAACTTTTAATTAGAGCCGTGCTCCAACAGAATGATAAACCTGCGCACTGGCCTGTCACATTAATCCTTGGTCAGGAAGCATTCATCTTCATACAGGTATGCTTTTATTCATGCAAATACGCTTATTAAAATGATAGAGAGAACAGGATTTGATTTCTTGTTTTAAAATTGTCTAATGTGGGCACAGCGCTGTCTTTCCCTGGAAACAACTTTGTTTATGATAGATGACAGAGAAGGATGACCAGAATGGTTCAGTCTGTTTTGAGGTATATATATATATATATATATATATATATATATATATATATATATATATATATATATATATATATATATATATATATATATATATATATATATATATATATATACACACACACACACACACACACACACACGCACTATATCTCGCAAGCTATTGTATTTAGTCAGGTCAAGAAATCAAGATTTAAGAAGCTTTTATTGTCATTTTAACCATATATAGATGCAGTACACAGTGAAATGAGACAACGTTTCTTTAGGCCCCTGGTGCTACATAAACAGCATAGAGCTACAACACACAACATGTGAGCTACATACAGGACACAGGACTAAACTAAGTGTCCTTGTGACATAAAGTGCTTCGTGTGCAACCCAGTGCAAACAGTGCAAAAACAAGACAAACAGACAACAAAATGACAGTGTGGGACATACACAAAACACAAAATAGTGCTGCCAGTAAATCTACACATTACAATGGGCAACAAAAAAAACTGTCTACAAGAATATACTTGTAATAAACACAAAATGTAAACACAAAAGATTGTGGAATACAGGAACAGCAGCAGCCAGGCACATGTGCAAAAACAGCATGCAAACAGTTCTATAGTCATAATAAAATAATAATATAAAATGGGTGGTGCTAAAGACAAAAATTTAAATGAGTATAAATATGTGTTTAAGTTCAGATTTGTAGCAGCTTAGTAACACACAGTTGAGTGAGTGTGTGTGTGAGTTTCAGTTCAGTTTTGGGCTCAGTATAAATTATGATTAGTATGTGGAGAATGATTTATGTCAGCAATGGGCATATTTGATTGTCATACTGTCTCTTAAAATCCAGGGTTTGAATAAAATCAGCTTTTTTTTTTATGCTTTGGTTCAATCCCCAAATCATGTTTATGAATGTATTCATTCTAATCCAATACTCTCACCGAATTCCAATTTTGTTGGTGTCTGTTCTCCAGGGACATTTTGATCAGCTATCAGAATCTGAGCACACACTGACAAGGTGCACTCGAATTTCTATTTGTTTTGGGTCCTGTTTTATTGGAGTCCCACAAATGTCAGAAAACCATGTGGAATTTGTTTCAACCTGGGTGAAATGGTGGCCAGGTGAAACACACAATAATCACCCAGGCATTTAAATCAAACATGAGTACAATTAGACTAAGTTGATTATATCCAATTATGTTATTATGAACCACAGAGAGTACATGTTTGTCTGCTTTATCAGGTTTATATATAGTATATACATACAGGTAGTCCTCTACTTATGATGGCGATACATTACGACGACCACATACGTCAAAGATGAACTAGAATGAATTGAAGCAGATGATTTTACCGCTTCCGTTATTTGCTTCTTGTCCTCAATAATCGTTGATATCGTTGACTGTGATAGCTGGGTTTCACGTGCTATGACTGTGACAGTCTTTCATGCTTCATGCTGATTTATAATTTTCATTTTCTGCTCTAAACTGATGGCTTTCCTCATCTTTTTTTTCACTACCAGCAGGAGACATACTTAGGAAGTTGGAAGACATGCTTTTATTGCTAATATTGCTATTTGAAACCATTAGTTTAGTATTACCGCTAGGCGAGAGTGGGGCATCTCACAGGTCGAGAGATACGTTCATCCCAACTGCATCCAATGTATCGTACATCGTATGCTGCTGCCTGTGCCTGTTGCGTGAAATTTGAAATATTTTTACAATATTGTCTTATCGCTATCGTCATGGTAGGATCGAAAAATTGTAAGTAGAACCATATATATATATATATATATATATATATATATATATATATATATATATATATATATATATATATATATAAAATAGCCAACTGTACACTGGTTTGGCTGCAGTGCACCAGCCAGCAGCAGGTAATGTTCACATCAACCATCCCATGGGGGAAAAATATGATCTTAGTAATATGACTGAGACATGCTAATACGAGTATTTTTAAATCTCTCTTGGGATTTTCCCACACAACAGTCTCTAGAGATTTCTCCAAATGGTGCAAAAAAGAAAACTAAAACAGCCAGTGAGTAGCAATAAACAAGTTTTGATAAGCGAGGTCAATGCAGAATGAACAGACTTGTTAAGCTGACACAATGGCTACACTACTTCAGGTAACCTCTTACAATTGTGATGAGCAGGAAAGCATGCACAGAATGAACATGTCGAACCTTGAGGTTGAGCTCTTTATTTCGAACTGGAAAGCTTTTAGAATAGGAGAGAAAACAAGAATTCAGATAACTGGGTTGTCATGAGTGATGTCATGTGGAAAGGATAAGGTTCTGCATTCTGAGTTCCAAAGAGTTCCAAGTTCCAGGCCCTAATCCAGAACAGTAATAGTCTTTATATATGTGTCACTGATAAACTCTTATTCTTATTGGTCAGAAAATAATTAGTGCTTTGACACAATTGTAGTAGAAATCACCAGTATATAATAATTGTTTGGTTAAAATATAACTCACTTGTGTACTGTATGTTCCACAACATTAAATGTAATTATAAAGGGATAAAAAAACTGCGAATTGCAACATCATGGTCATACTGAACCTTGCACTTGACTAGGTTTCCTATCAGCCACTGAACTTTAGTGGATTGAGTCACATGACTGTTAATGAGCACAAGTATTTAAGCCACAACTTGTACCTCACTCACTATTAGAATACTTTTTTCAGTTGTTTGTTTTTGTTGTTCTCTCCAACTCAGGGTATGTTCAGCTTGTTCCTTCGCTTCGTTACATTGTGTTTGTCCTTAAACACTTTTGCCTTGTTTCTCATTTAATAAAGTCTGCAATTGCAGCTGCATCTTCTCAATATAATAGTGAGAAATGAGAGGAATAACAAACATCTCATTCAGTAACCAAGTTTGTCTAACACACAACATAAACTGCACTGGATTTGTTTCAAATGTATTATTCAGATGGTACATGTCTAACATGGCTACTTGTTTGCTAATTTATCCTAAATAATGCACTCCAAGGTCTTCATTTTCAGCCTACCAATTTTTTTTTTTTTCTGGATTCAGTATGGGCTGAGCTTTTCATTTTGGCAGAGAGGCAAACAAATCAGAATGCTCATTTTCCAGCCATGAAATCAATTTTAGCTTTCTTGCTTGCATTGTGTGATCAGCATTCAGAGGGTCTTAATCTTCTTTTGAATGTGATGGATTAACACACTCTGTGTTTGTCCCGTTTTCCTGCCTTAAGGTGGGTTATTTAATATGATATTATAGGCTGTGGAAAAGTCATGAATGCAGCTTGTGTCTGGTAGGTAAAGACATAAAGATAACCGTTTCGTGCTGAATGCTATGTTCATACAAGTTGTATTTATCCCCAGTTGCAGTACTAAGAAGTAATCAGTAGGCATTCTTAATAGATGTTGCAATAGTAAATGTTATTAGTGGGTGTTGCAACTTGGGATGCAGCTATCGATTATTTTAGTAATCGAGTATTCACCGATTAGTCCATAGATTAATCGAGTAATCACATAGGAAGTACTTTTTCTTCATTAAAGAGCAATAGTAATTATACAAGAGAAAAAGAGACTGTTCTCTTAAAATAAACAAGTAATTTGTTTCCTTTTTAGAAAAATACTAATTCTTAAGCCTAATCTGCAAGCCGTGAAAACCAAACCCATTTAGTGCATTTAATTGCAACATTACATCATAATGCAAAGACAAATGTGAATAAAAGTAAATATAGTTAAAAAATATAAAAGTATTTTGAAATAGTATATTAAATTCTTATTATTTCTATATTTGGATTTGGATTTTGATGTAATATTGCAATTCTTCATGTTTTTGTTTGAAATGATCTCAAACTTTGGAAACTTTCTGGTGTGTTCTTTGGCCTGAATCATCTCCTTACCCCTCGCACTTTCCTCTGCGTTCCTCCATTTCTCATTCTGCAGCATCTTTTGTGGTCCAGGGGTCTCATTTATAAACATGGTGTGAGCACAAAACAAGGCTAAAAACGTGTGTATGACACTTTCCACGAAAAAAAAAAAATGAACACAACTCGACAGGAGCAAGCACGCACCTGGAAGTAAACTCCGAACCCTGCGTACGCATAACGTGGAAACACAGAAAGTGAAAGGGGGAATTGTGCTCACGCCACGCTTGTAAATGAGACCCCACAGCAGAGTTTATTGGGTGGAGTCAGTAATAATGGTCCCTGGGGAAACAGAATGCTCCATGTGAAGTTAAATGGACCAAACACATAAATACACATGCTTTTTTTTTACATTCTCATTGAAATTCAAAGGTCTCTGGTCACTGTGAGTCACGGTATCTGTGAACACCCATTATATGCAGAGCCACACATCCTTGGTAACTGACACAAACTGACCCACTTGCATCGACAATAGCAAAGAATTTAGATGGTCTCAGCTGTTTATCCACAAAGTCCTATCAGCAACTTCCAGTGAAACCTGAATTGTATAGCCTTACACATGACATTTTCTTCCAAGAGGTTGATCCAGGCTTTGTACAAGTCCAGTCTTGCAATGTAATTAGGGTAGTGTACTCTATGTACAGTTTACTCCATTCAACATTAGTGTGACCCCTCAGGATGCCATGTCTATGCAGCACTGTTAATTATTTTTATTTTTTTATCTTTGCAAAATGCACAAATTAATACTAATTATTGTGAACGAGAATTCTACATTTTTTTAAACTTTCTTCATATAAATAATGATTGACTATTAATAATAAAGTTTCTTCGCCACAGCGGATCCTCCACATGTTTGATTTGGCACATGTTTTACGCTGGATGCCCTTCCTAACGCAACCCTCCCAATTTATCCGGCTTGGGACCGCACTGAAAGTGGCTGATGGTTCCTGACCGGGAATCGAACCCGGGTCGCAAGAATTGAAAAAGGAATCCATGTATTTAGTCTCTGAGCCACAAGTCTGAATCAAATATTCTCATTGAGCTACAAGTGTGAGTCAAGCTCAAATGTTTTTTGCTGCAAGCCTGAATCATGTACTGTATGTAGTTTCCAAGATGCAAATCTGAATCATGTATGTAGTTTCTGAGCTGCATGTCTGAATCATTAATGTAGTCTCTAAGCTGCAATTCTGAGTTGTGTTTTGTCACTGAGCTGTACGTCTGAAAGTCATGAGCTACTAAGCTTTAAATCAAAATTAATCTTTAACCTCTAAGCTGCAATTCCAGGTCAAGTCTCTGAACTAAATTTGGAGCCAATCTTGTGTTTCTCAATTGAAATCTAAGTCATGTCTTGAGCCTCTGAATTAAAATGAGTTAATATTTAAAACACTAAGCTAAAGTCTTGAGGCTGTAATTTGCAAGTCTCTGAACCAAGTCTTTTACAAGTCTTGTGTCCACATTTGCTAGCATTTGCTGTAGGACTTGTAGGTCCAGGCTGACACACACCAGAGCTTAATGCCATTCTTAAAAAGTTACAGTTAAAAATATTGAATTATCAATGCTTAAACCATGATTTCAGTCAAAGCCTTTTTTGCTGGCCTAAACACTATCAGAAGCACTGACTTACATTTATAACCTAAATTCTAATATTTGTTTTATGATATTGTATCAATTTATTCTCAACAGTTTACTCTCTTTATTTCGTAGTGTTTCTCTTGGCTGCACTGCTTCCAGTACGTGTATGTGGATGTTAGATTTTTTTTGTCCAATCAGATTTAGCCTCAATGTGCTGCAATGTCAATCTAATCTGCCCAGGGCCTATAAAGTCAGTAGTGCTGGCCTGTTAACCATAGAGAATATTAGCAATGGATATGTTTCTTTAACCAATCAGATTTTAAATTTGCCTCACAGGGCCAGCTAGCTGGCCCAGAATAGCATCAGCATTTGTCTGTCCTCTGATTGTTTGGTCGGAGGAAAACTGTTATAGCCAAGTTCGACTAGCAAAATTTGTAGTGCTTTGCACACATTAATACATCTGAGTTAGACTTTTTTTATGCCTACAGAGGAAGAGAAATTGATTTGGTTTAGGACATACTTAAAAATCCATTTTCCAGAAAAGCTAGACATTGTGAGGCGGTCGGCCAACCTCGAAGCTAGCTAGGTTGTCTCAGGAAAGGGTTTGTTCTCCACTTCCAGACCAGTAAATACGAGTGGTACCACTGATTACAGTCTCTGAGGAGCGGTGCAAATTGAGTATGTTTTTGTTATGTTATTAGACAAATATTGATTCTGAACTGCTCCAGATTATGTAGGTGGCACAGTTGCAGTTGTAATGTAGAGGTTTGGAGTCTTAACTGGGTTTCTTGCTTTAGTCAAATGGTATTTACCCTCCATATGTAAAATGTCTCTTTCTCTGTAATTCCATGCGTTGTTATATTGCGTTTTTGTATAGTAATGATAGTTTCTACAATTGCGACGTGATAGTGATGGTATTAAGAGGTGGATTTGGTCGGGTAAACCCCCACTGTAGTCTCAGTTACCAAATGCACAGCCAGCCACTGCATGATTGTGATGAACTTCTCCAAATCCAGAGTTGAATTTTAGTAGCCCTGGGTGAGTTTATAAATAGATGTAGCTGTAGATACTTCTGCTGCCTTTCTGTCATTTTTATTCTGGAGCTAATCAAATGACTAGATACTGTGTTACGGTACAGCACGAGGAAGTGGCAGGTGGGGAGCCGAGACCTAAATGACCCTTTATCAACAGGCAACAGATGCTGCGGCTAAGACTCCTAGGCCTTTAACTTTCGGACTAAATGATTTCCCTAGATAGCAGCCAACCAGCCAAGGATGGTTCAATGTTGCCAACTTCTGATTAGTGGATCTCCTCTCTCTCTTTCCCTCTATCTCTCTCCCTGTTAAGTTTTCTGTTTCTATTTGTGGAAGTGTAGTTGAGTTATCTAAGGGCTGACATTCCAGGACGGCTCTGCATGGTCAAGTGTTCAAACTTGCTCATTTTCATATTGTAAATTATCATTGTTATGATCTGATCTCACTTGTCAACAGGTCCCTTCTAGTCCATTCATTTTCCATAACCTCCTCATAAGGATGCTGCAAAGCATTTCTTTCTGAAGCTGGGATGAGAAGAGATTTTATTGGACTTAAGTGTGCTTATTGACTGCTGAGAGAATTACATTGACCGGGAAAAACAAACCAAGAGACTTTGTGCCATAAAAGAGGGTTGGTGGGGTTAAGATGTTAAATATTTGTGGATAAAAGGAAAACAAGGCACTAATTACCCAGGGTTGTCGATGTTAATTAACACACAGTTAGGAGTTGACTAATTACATACCATTAAGGCAGAAGGCTTAACTGAGTAGGTGTTACCTCAACTTTGTGTGTATTTACAGCTGAGTACAAGCCTTTTGTCATTCCTGATTATCATCGGTTTTGATCAGAATGAGACTGTGCTGCTACATTTGATCTCAGTTTAATTATGCTTACACAATGCTTCTGCAATTTGGAAGCGAAAAAAATCCATAATGAGCAAATACTTATTTTGGCCTGACCACTGCTGATGAGGCTACACTGATAGTTTAAGGATTAAATCGGGATTATGGGTTTGGAAACCTTTTTTTTGGTGATTAAAAAAAAACTTGTTTTGACATTAATCCCAAGAAGTTGTGTAACTCATAATTTAAGGACATAAAAAAAAAAATTACATGACATAAATTACAAATGTACAAATTTATGATGGGGCAAATGCAAGAAACAGGAATATAGTGTTGGAGAAGAAGCAGCAAGTGAGTGTTGTGAAAAAGACTGATGGCTTGTTGGTAAAAACTCTTTATCAGTCAAGTAGGTTTCTGTATTTTACATTAAAATTATAAAATTATCTACTGGAGCATTTAAGCAAGCAAAATGAACAACAGGCTGTTTTCAAAAAATAGTTGATTAAAAGTAAAATAATGAAATAATGTAATTTGCAAAGTTAATCCACACTGTTAGCCAGTAATTTCTTTGTGAATTTCTCAAGGCCATATGAGCAGTATAATTGCAGAAATAGCCTGATTGGAAAATTTAATTGAAAGGGGAAAAAAATCAGGGAAATATTTAGGATTCAGCTGGCAAACTCAATTTGGCTAGCAAGCTGTGTCATCATTTACCTGTGCAACTGAATTAAGATTATGAATTATGATTCAAATGTAATGAACTTGCTTTACATAAATATTTTAATTAAGACATGAAGGAAATGCGCGCACACACACACACACACACACACACACAGACACACACACACACATATATACAGTATATATATATATATATATATATATATATATATATATATATATATATATATATATATATATATATATAGGGGTTTAACGGTACTGGGCAAGATTTGTTTGGGAGGACATGAAACATGATGCAGAATCTCTAGGTTACATATGTAACCCTAGTTCCCTGAGGGAATGAGACGCTGCGTCCAAATGCTTTGGGAATGCCTTGCATTTTCTACGCTCTAAATCATGTGTGAAATCCGGTCAATAGGCAAGTTGCAACGTCATCAGCGGGTGACGTCGCATAAACCAGGAAGCTACAAAATGGCTGAGCGATTGTAGCCAAATTAGCTTCTAAAAAGAGAAGGTAAGCGCCACAGGGATGCAGGGAGTATGGCCTGTTGACACAGTGTCTTGTTCCCTCAGGGAACTAGGGTTACATATGTAACCTAGAGACATTCCCTTACAGGAGCTCAAGCTGTGTCGAAATGCTTTGGGAATGAGTGTCCAATCACGATATACTGACCAGTACCTGCCTAGTGTGTCTGAGCACCACCAGCGTGCAGGACAGAGGAGCCAGGAGTGGCTCTGCCGTTGAGGTCAAAGTGGTGGACCAGCCCAGAGCATTGCATATGTCCTGTAGGTCCTGTGTGTTCTCTCCATATATCTAAGGTTCGAAGTGATTACCTCGAGACCTTTATTGTACAGAGTGGGCTGCCCCCTCGGGAGTACCCTCTGTCTCTATGCCACCACTGGTGGAGTCTCATATGGAGGAGGCCAAGTGGAATCACATTGGATGCTGTTGGGTCTTGGGTTACCCAGCAGCCTGTGGAATTGCTTCACAGTGAGTGGTTGGCCTTCTCTTACTCTCCCGACTGCTGTTAAAATGGCTGTGATCCAGGCAGGAGACAATTGTGCCCGCAACACAGTCGAGTCCCATACTATGCCCAAGAAGGTGGTTCTCTTCAACGAATAAAGCACACTCTTCCCTGCATTCAGTCTTAACCCCAGCTACTTCATGCAGGTGAGAACGACATCTCTATGCGGGACCGCCTAAAGCTCTGATCAAACTAATATCAACCAGTCCTCGATATAGTTCAGAATGCGGATGCCCTGAAGCTGAGCGGGGCTAGAGCAGCATTCATGCACTTTGTGAAGGTGCAGGGTGAGAGTGCTAGGCCGGAGGGGAGGACCCGATATTGGTAAGCTTCACCCTTAAAAGCAAACCTCAGAAACCTCCTGTGAGCAGGAAGGATGGCTATGTGGAAATACGCGTCCCCTAGATCTATCGTGACAAACCAGTCTTCGGATTTGATCTGAGACACTACCTCTTTGAGTGTAAGCATCCTGAACCTGAGCTTCATGAGTGAGCGTTTCAAGGAGCGTAGATCTAGGATCTGCCTCAATCCACCGTCCTTCTTGAACAACAAAGTACTGGCTGTAGTATCCTAACTCTCTGACTAAGGGAGGAAACACCTTGATGGCCCTTTCCTAAGTAAGGTGCGCTCTTCCTGTTCCAGGACCAGAGCCTGCTTGTGTCTCACCATGGTAGGACACATCCCGTTGAACCGAGGAGGAGAGGACCCAAATTAAATAGATTAGCCCACCTCCATTGTACGCAGGATCCACCGAGATACGTCTGGCAGCTCTTCCCAAGCTGCCAGGAAATCTCTCAAGAGAACCATGAGGGATGACACGCACTGGATGCTCTACTCCCAAACAAACAACACAAAGCTCATGTGTGTGTCCCCGAAATGGGGGCAAGTAGGGACACGCATGCAAAATTTAAATTTATTTTAAAGCGCTTACCTGAACAATCAGAAGCTAATGTTGCTACCATCGCTCAGCCATAGCTTCCTGGTTTACGCGATGTTGCCCGCCGATGACGTCGCGACTTGCCTATTGGCTGAATGTCACACGTGATTCAACGTGAGGCGTTCCCAAAGCCTGAAAGGGAACTACATATATTCGTCACAAAAAAAAAATTATTCATAGTGCAGTACGTACCTCGGTTTTAAACACTGTTTGGTTCAATTTTGGTACAGTTAGGGGAAAGAAATGCAAAACCTAAAATTGCTTGTAATCAACATTTGAGCAGTTATTTTTTATTTTTTAAATAAATTCGCTCTTTGGTTACATAATATATAAAATATATATTTTTTGTTTTATGTTTATAAATAAACATTTCTAAATATGTTTTACTGAACTGTTCAACTTAATTCAGCGTATTTTACAAATGTATTTATTCCTTCCAGCTTTATTCATTCACTCGATGGATATGCGTAATTGTCAGGATTTTTTCCTTTTAAGATGAATTCTTGAAGCTGGACATTAATGTGTGTGTGTGTGTGTGTGTGTTTATGTTTGAAAGGTGTAACTACACATTTGTATACAATTTTTGATATACATTACGGTATATAAATGAGTTAATAATATATTATTTTTATAAAAATCATCAACCAGAAACGCACGCTGCATTTTTTTGCACGTTAATTAAAATCAGTGCCATTTTTATATATATATATATATATATATATATATATATATATATATATATATATATATATATATATATATGAAGCATGTCTGTCATTAAAGTATAAAATATTTGGGTGTTTCTGTTATTTACGGGGGTCAGGAAGCAGACGCAAGTGCAAAGAACTTAAACACGCATACATATAAAATAAAAGACACCAGGAAAACAAAGCAAAAAACAACCAAAACTGTTTATTGTAAACAAACAAAACAACACGGGTAGACAAATGAGGAACAATGAGTGCAGTGAACGGTGAAGCTGTAAACAAGGGTTTAATATTGTGTATGAGAATCAGGTGCAGTATATTAAGAGATATGAACCGTCAGGGTGAAGTGGCTTGTGGGAAACATAGTCTGTGTCTCAGTATAATTTTGATAATAGGTAAATCCAGTGTTAATATTAACCTTGGTTAATTATCTAACTATATTCTCTTATGCAAAAAGGATTTGTTTGTTTTGGAAAACAATTTGCATATTGTACACATTTATTCTGTTGACACATCATATCTTTTCATAATCAACTAATTATTCTTCAGAAAGTGCTTCAAATTCTCACCTGTTTCTTCTTGGTGAATGATTTGTCAGTCAGGACATTTCTGTCTTTTGAGGGTAATAAGGACAAAAATCTTAAACTTTGTCTTGTGATCCTTTTCCGCAACAATTAGCTGCCATGGTTCCAAGTGAATGTATGACTTCTATATTACAATATGTAAGATTGCATCACCTGCACAAATGCATTGCACTATGTTGCACTGTATCATTATATATGAATCATATTCAGAATGACTAGTTTTAAAGAGATCCATTTTCTTTCACACCACTTCTTTTTCTCATCACAGCAACTCATTAATACCCTCTGACCCGATGAAGGGCAACGCTAGAGTTTCTAGTGTGTTGTCATGGTTACTGATGACTCTCACCTGTTACCCATTAGCTCATGCTAGTAAACACTTCACTATCGCACAGAGTATTAGTGAAGTCCTTCAAACTCATTGTCTGCTTTTTGAGCAGTCATCATCATCATCATTAGCATGACAGTGCTCCCATGCACAAAGCCAGCTCCAAGATGATATAGTTTACATGGGTTGGAGTGGAGGCTATTGTAATTAAAAATAGGGACTAAATGTGGAATACACTGCTGAAAAACACTTAAAAATCTTATAGTCGGTGTAACAAAAAAAAGTCTCTATATAGTGTAACAAACACATCTGGATGTACATCAAACTAAAAGAGAAAGCAAAGAGATTAGTTGAAACGAAACCTAACGAGCAAAGGATGTGTTTTAAATAGCTATGAAGAAGCTTTCTCGCCATCTGATTGACAGTGGATGTGTGAATCCGGTGCAAAATAGCCCTGCTAAAGGGAAGTGGCCATAGTTGAAACTTGCAAACAAAGTTGCATTACATTAAATTTGTTCATGTGTAATACATCCTTAAAGCTATAGTTATTTAATTTAATTATTTTGTACTAATGTGTTAAACGTACAATGTGTTTGAATAAAGTTTGTAATTGTAAAAGTCCAATACCTCCAATAGGGAAAAAAAATGATAATTAGGTGTTCACAAGCATAGGAACATAATCATGTTTACATGACCACTTACACCAATCTCATCACTGCTTAAATTTTCTTTCCAGCTTATATTATTTACTAAGATATTAACTTTATGTTAATAAACATGACACATTAGTCGGTTGAAAATAATGTACGCAGTATACGTTGCTGTGTTTAACCTACGTTTTTACATTACGCACTCATGATCAGTTAATACATGTTTCAAACAAAGCAGTCACTTCTACTGAGGCTTCCATACTTCTATTTGCAGCTCAAAAGCAGAGTAAAAAAGTATAAATCCTACTTAAGACATCCTGCTTTAGAGTTAAACTGGATGCTGGACTAGAACCAGGACTAGAAACAGAAATTCATTGATAAACAAGAACATATACAATCACATCTATTAGCCAGCTATGAACTCAAATGATGTAGCTGAGTTTGAGGAACAGGATTCACTGTCCATGCAGGACACAATTGGAGCATTAAGGAGAAATAAATACCGATTCACTGATTCATGTTGATGATGCTTCAGCTGTGGAATGTCTGCTTCCACACACCTCTCCACATACTCTGGCTCTTTTTTTTTCTCCTACTGTTCTCCAGAACCTGTAGGGGGTTCTCTTTGAAATGGTGAAGCCATGTCAGTGCAGCCCACTTTCCTTTCAGAAAATCTAATTATTTCCATTTATACCTTGTGCAAGAGAGGAGACAAACTTTTAGAGCATTTGCTTTAACGCTTATGAGGCAGATATGAGACTGTAATTGATTCGACTGGTTCAAAGTCTATGTCTACAGAGAACTAAAGAAAGAGCGGGAGAAAGAGAGGGGCAGAGAAATTGGAGGATACTTACAGTATCATTGGAACACAGAGCTGCTTTCATCTCTACCTCTTTCTTAGTGCTTCTGCCATTATTTCTGTCTTTAATCAGTGATTAGGTGTCTAAGGCCAACTTCTGAGAAGACTTCTTATCACTTCATATGCTGTTATTGCAGCTTCTCTACTCTTTATCACGCTGATTTAAACCGAATATCTGCGTCAAATTTCAATTATTATATCCCTGTTGCATGAATCTCTAGTGGTTCATAATTGATTACTGCTGACACCTTACTTTACTTCCGACTTATCCAATTTTTGCTCCCTAAATAATATAGATAGAGCAAAAAAAACCCACTTTGACCTTTAACTACAGTCTTTTTCCTTCAGAAAGCGAAAGATTTGGCCTCATACTTTTTTGACAATTAAAATCCCTGTAACTCGGTTTTGAGTTAATTGCGTCTTATGGCTCTAAGCGCGTTCAAGTACAGCGATCTAAATCAGAGAAAAAATTAGCATCAGCTTTCTCTGCCTGTCACTTGCAATATTCATTCTCATAATTCACGTATTAAGGCTGACATTCGCTCTTAGGCATTGCTTAAGTAAGTTTCAAGAGGCGGTTACATCGATTTGATCGCGTGAAAGCGAATCTGTTCCACAATAGCAGTGATAATACAAGGTCTTCACCAGCTGCGTCTTCGTCAGAGTTGTCACCCGGGGCCTTAATTGGAATTCGAATCGAAAATGAATTGGATCTACAGGAAACACTAATTCTGAGATTCGAGATTTCTAGTTTAGAAATGGATTTTGTGGGGTGTGACTTATTTCGTAGTATGGGTTGGATTTATCATTTTCGAATAAACAACCACCATTGTTATTGATTTCTTCACATTTATACTATAACAGTGGTTGGTTGTTTTTTTTCTGTTTGTGACCTGATGCCTGTTCAAGCATGTAACTGACAAAAAAGGAGAAGTGCTGCAAAATTAGGTTTCCATCAATCGATCACAGACGAGCGTAATAGCACTTCTTTGCCGAAAAGTGCTCTACGCCAACACTGGGCAAACATCATGTCAGCTCGGGGCTCTGTGTATCCTGTGTGTGTGAGAGAGAGATGTTCCTACTGCAGGAATCTAAACATGAAATCAGTAGGAATTTCTCCGATAATAACTTGACAGGCATATTTAGCGAACTGCTTCAAAACCAAGCATGTCCGAAGCTCATTTGATTTTAAAATGATAATCATTCAGTGTGCACTACAAAGCACAAGACACAGCATGTTCAGTAATGGCTGCCCACACACCAGAACACAGCCAACTGTGAGAATACTTTCATCTTTCCTGGCAATACAAAAGGCGTTTGAGAGCAAATTGGTTGCATTTAAACTACATTATGTTATATCTTGTGTAAAATTCAAATGGCATTCGGTCAACGGAAGCCATTTTTTATTTTTATTTTATTTACCGTATTTTTCGGACTATAAGCCGCTACTTTTTTCCCACGGCTTAAACAACGAAGCGGCTACTTTATGAATTTTTCCTGGGTTTTTCCCGGTTTCACAAACTTCAAGCCAAAAAACTGAACCCCATAACATTAGACCAATGAAATTTCCGAACGGAAACAAAAAACCGCACCTCACCTGTGTTCTGAGCTGCACGGCATCGGGAGAAAAAACTTCCATTGGGTGATTTTTAAACGCACGACGATGCCAAAAGATAAACTCCCGAGAGAAATAGTTGTGAAAGGAAGGAGGAAGACAGTAAACAATGACTTTCTTGGTCGGCTACTGTTTAGATACAAGCCGTTGTAACGCGTTGAGTCAGGGTGAAAGGAGAGCTCACTTCTTCCATGCTATTCCCCAAAAAAACGCTATGCTCCTAAAGGAAGCGCAACATATTTCACCCGTTACACCGTGTGTAACGTGTCTTTCGTTAAAGCCTGTATAAAGTAGTGTAGACACCTGTGGCTTATAGACAGGTGCGGCTTATTTATGTTAAAAATAAAAATATTTGTAAAATTCAGTGGGTGCGGCTTATATATGGGTGCGCTTTATAGTCCGGAAGTTACGGTATTTCTTTTTAAACGATTACAAGACAGATTTTTATTCAGATCATGGAGACGATCAAGCAAAAGTAATGATAGGAAAAAACATGACTGATAAATCAATTAAAACAATATTAGCTACAATTAAATAGATTTTTCTGCAATCAAACCGTTTAAATTGCAAACCTCCATAATCCGACAGAAAAATAAGAGAGAAGCTTTACTACAGTGCAGAACTTTCTGTGAGAAGCAATTTTAGCCCGAGACATTAATCCGGTCGATTATTTCCCTACCTGATCCAGTTCAAATCACATGAAAACTTTGCAAGAAGACTAGCCAAATGCATCACATATTAAAGTATGGCACAGCTTGCTTTTGACAGTGGTAATGGCAACAGGGTGGAGGATTATGGGTAATAATGCATAGCCGTGGCATGCCGCACAGTCAGGTGGAAAAAAGTGCAGTGCGATAGAGAAGAGAGCCGAAGTGTTATGATCTTAAAACTCCATAATTTTGATGACGGTTGTGAATAATAAGACAGTCTCATTTTATATTACCCAATGTATCAGGTTTTTTTGCTATTACAGTTGTTTGTGTTGCAGTAGAGCTTTCAAATGTGAGACTCACTTTCACACTTCTTCACATTCAGAGCAAAATTTGAGAACATGCCTTAATTGCACCCTCTTACCTCAAAGCTCTTATTCAAGGTAATTAATGTTTATTTGTACAGCGCCTTTAGAATAAATAAGATTGTTCTTTCTGTGTAAGTACGTCCCTAATGAGCGAGCCGGTGGCGACTTTTGGAAGGAAAAACTCCCTGAGATGACATAAGTAAGGAACCAGAGGAACTTGGGTGGTACCGAATGTCCATTTATTACAGCTAAACGATGTTGAGATGTGCAGTGATGGTGATCAGATGCAAACTGTAGTCCTGAGACAGTGTAGCAGAGCGTTGACATTAAGTACAGTCCAAATCCATTCTCAAAGTTCCTGTGCTACTCCATAATTTTATAGAACCCCAGGCAGTTGATGTGAAACCAATCGAAGAGAACAGGAACAGTGGTCACTGGTGCCTCCGAAGCATTTTTAACTTAACCGAGAGAGAGAAAGAGAGAGAGAGAAAGAGATGTGATTAATAAGTATCCTTATTGTTGTATACAAGTTAAAGACACTATGCAGTTAGGTATCACAGACATGATGGATCTCTGGGATAAGAGAAAGCAAACCTTAGTAAGGGGACGACAGCATCCCAATATCCCAGTTCACCAAACACTCTATATTCATGGTCCCTTATCACTCCTTGCACTGCACCAGGCTTCCTCAGATCTTCTAGGACTGCTCGACTGGTCCCACCTTCTCGCATGGTAAGAGGTAGGTATACATCAAAACTCATGGTGGTGGAAAGAACTTCCATGAAGTCACTGTCTTCAAATGACTGGTTAAGACCTGCCTCTTTCTGAAACACTTGAGCTAGCACTTATTTTCCCCTGCTTGTTTTGTCTTCATGTATTAAAAAAAACCTGTGCTAAAATTCCTCCCAACAGAGTTTACACAGATGGTCTCCTAAGCTGGCAACCTACTGAACCAGTTTTGTGACTCAAAGCACTTTTGTACAAAGCTCTGGATAAGGGGGTCTGCTAAATGCTGTAAGTGTAAATGTACAGTCTGCTTTTAAAGTAATGACGAGGTAGTGATTGATTGATGTGAAACCTCTATAATCTACTTTCTGACCTCTGCAATAAAGGAAAAACAGACACATGTAGTAGTAGTAGTAGAAGAAGTAATATACATTTTATTATTGTTATTTCTATTATTATTATTAATATTATTAATTATTACAAATTATTTTATGATAGCTGGCTGCCTCATATATTTTTGTATTTGGTGTTTGAAACATTCATTAACGACTGTGCACAGCTGCTGTAATATATAATATATACCTACATTTATAGCAGTTTGGTAGGAGAGGATTTTCTTATCCAGAGCGACTTACAACCGAGCACTTGAGGGTTAAGGGCCTACGCAGTGGCAGCTTGGGCGTGCTTGGGATTTGAACTTGTGACCTTCCTATCCATAGTCCAATATGACCAATATCTTCTTAACCACTGAGCTACCACCTCCTATATAACATGATAACAGGAACTAGGTTAAGTTTTGAGTGTTTTTATTGCCTAAGTGGAATAAAACTCCGTGGAACTTATCTGTACCTTTTGGCTTGCAAATCACATCACCCCACCCCATTGTTGACTATTTTTCTCTACCATCACGCCCCATCATATTTTAATCCCCCCATTATATACTGTAGATCTTTTTTCTTGAAAGGATAATGTGGCTCAGCACTTTCACACCAAGCGACTTCTGACTCATTATAGAGGTTATAGAGATAAGCCTGAGATTACTTGATTCTTGTTTGAGCTGTGCAAAGTGTACTTCTGAAGGGAGATAATTTACTCTGCATCAGGGTGCTGTGCCTTTGATTCTTCTGTCATCGTTTCGAAAGATCTGGGCCACTCCTCTATAAGCATGTCATTGTCACGTCTCTCCACTGTGTTTATCTAATTTCAGAGAAATACACGCTATCATTTCAATCTTAATGGTATTATGCCACAAGCCAATGCGAGCAGATTAAATCTGCCGGCGTGTCTGCTTAAAAAAAAAAAAAAAGAATTTCAATTGTGCAAAGATTCAAATATTAATTATAGTATTATAGGTTGCCTGGGGTGACACGAATGTGGCCTATATTGGCAGAAGGGGGAATATTATCCCAATCTCGACTCCTGAATCTGTAATTAGGTGCTTATTGTTAATTTGGCTACAATTGACCACTTTCATCTGACGACTTTTGCAATTTTCAGACATCACAGTACCTCTGAAGTGTTTGCTGGCCTCAAACAGCTACATTAGGAAGTACAGTGTTTAGAGAGCAAAATTGCTTAATATCTATTGCTGTTAGTAGCCTGTGATCTGGAGTGAAATAGCTCTGAGAAAATGCCACCCATCTAAAAAAAAAGAAGACTGGGGGGGAAAAAAAGCCTCTCTTGTTAGCTGTCCTTTCTTACTCTTTGTGCCCTCCTCCTCTTCCTTTTCTCTTTCATCCACATCCTCCAGCATGTTTAATGTGCCAGCGGGATGCATGCCCAGAAGGCAGACCTCTCCAAAGGACCGGGTCCAGGCGGGTATCTTCTTGGTGCGTTGCTCTTTCATCATCACCTTGATTGTAGGGGAGAGCCGAAAGGACAGGAATTTAGTCCCAGTCACAGACAGACAAGCAATTTCAAAAAGAAAAAAAGGCCACAATGAGAAACTTTTTCAGAATTGAAGCACATTCCTCACCCACCTGCCATTCCTCAGCACCTGTTGGAGCAAGAAGGAAATTAATATTGATCCAGCGTCACACCATGAGGCTGACTGATTATAATGGGTTTCCTGCTTATCGATGCAGTCTTAGAGTGAGTTTTGATATATCGAGAATATTGTTAGACAGCATTTTTTTTCTTTCCTTTCGGAAAAACAAGAAAGAAGCAATGCAAGGAAATTAGCATGTGATGAAGTTTAAGGTTGAGAAATGGGGCTCAGGCTATTTGGATGCGAAGGGAATTTCTTGATATGAGTCCAGACGTCCCATTTCTCTTCGTCTCTAAGATGGATGCTACTTGATGCCTGCAAATTATATGCAATATCCTGAAAATCTATTTTTTTCAAAAAGACTCTCACACGAGAACATTTCTAAGAGTAGACAGGCTCTGGAGACCTGAGAGAGAGATTGACAGTGAGAGAGTGACTGGTGGCTGATTGGTCTCTCCTTTTGCTAACTAGACCTATCATTTGCTCTGTGGCCAGGCTTTACTGTTGACTTCTGAACACAGGGGGATGCCTATATGTATGTACCATAATGTTGAAGGGAAGAGTTTAACACCATACCAAAAGTCACTCACGTCCTATCGCTTGTATCTTAAATTTGATTGTTCTATGCAAATAAATAGTGATTAAACTGGGATTGTCTTCGAACCAATGTCCATTAATGAAATGATAAAATCTATTCATGAGTTATAATGGCTAAAATTCACCCACAAATACATTATTATTAAAAGCAATTTATCATGTTGATATTTTTATATTCATCCATATTCTACTGTTTTGCGGACTTATTTCTATTGGTAGTAAATGAAAGAAGAGAACTGTAAACTTTATAATCCTATTAATATGAATAGGTTGTTTTACCTGTGGTTGTTTCTACAGGTTATATTATATTAGCAGAAAGGAAGGTGAGAGGGCAGTGCTGATGTTTATAGTGCTAGCTAGACACCAGACACAGTCAGCCATTAGCATTTATTGGTACTACATTAGCTTTGTTTTTTGATTAGATGTTGAAACAGATTGCAGATTTTTATGTGTAATTTTTTGCCTTTTGTGTAGGTTAGATAGTATTAGCTAGCATGCGTATTGACAGCTAAGATCACAAAAGATTACAAAATTCAACATGTAAAAAATTTGTTGCGGTCATTGATTACATTTTCTTTTAGCTGTTATATTATCTATTCATCATCTATTTATTCGTTTTGCACCATTCAGTGTAAAGAATTGCATTTGTGAAAATGAATATATATACACATGTGTGTGTGCGTGTGTGTGCGTGTGTGTGTGTGTGTTTCTGGTTTGCTTTGAACTTCACCTTAATGACCTGTTGTTTTTTTTTTATTTCTTTTTTTTTTTTTTTTTGCAAATTTTTCATCTGCATTTAACAAATGGCAAGTTAATTGTCTGAGCTGAGTTTCTTTCATGCATGCCTCAGCCATCGCTTTGGTGTCAAGACTATAGACTTCAGAAAGATTTATTGAGATAACGCCACCTACGCTAGAGGTTATCGCACACCATTATTTCTTTTGTCAGTTTTAAATTATTCTCTGCCGCTTTTTTCTTTTCTTTTCTTTTTATTCAATACTCGCTCGTTTTAAGGACTCTTCATTTTAACTATTGTTCCATCCGTATGTACTTCTCTTCAGGCTAGAGCAGAGATGCCCAAAAAGTTAATCTGTTGTCACCTTTTGAGCTGCCATGCCATATACGAGAAAAGGAATTCAAAGGGGAAAAATGCTATTTGGTTTAACTTTTGAAAAGTAAAAACCAGCTTCATGTCTCTCATTAGAGGTCACTAAATTGCTATATTAGGCACTGAAGTCTATTGTTATAAATAAATTGGTTTGTTTCTCATTGTACTACACGTTTCACTGAACTAGAACATTGGATATTAAACCACCTTTTTATACGTATTGTTTTCTTTTTTTAATTAGAGGGACTTTGGCAGTATTAATTTTATTTTTTGTTCATTATATGTATATATGCATATGTTCATATTATATGTTTTATATATTGTTATAATTCCAACATTTATTTAAATCAAATTGGATTTTTGGCTCTTCGCAGGAAAATGTTTGGGCACCGCTGGTCTGAAGTAAATACAAAAACAACCTTTTTCTGTTTTTTTTTTCACACAACCATTTATAGTTAAATGTAAGCATGGATGTCTCAATGTTGTCTTTTCACCATGCGAAACCTTTAAAGACCTTCTGCTTTGAATGGCACCGTTCCAATTCACCTTGCAGAAATACTAATGCATCCGAATCCAGCTCATCAGCATTAAGAAATGTGAATTCTGGGTTAATGGCCAGGCACCATATGCCTTAATTAAACACAGTTTTTCTCCAGGGAATGAGACTGCATACGAGAACCTGTTTGATCAGATGGTATATATTACACCCCCTGGTGTGAATATTGCAAGTAAATGCAAGCAATTTTTGTTACAGTCATGCTAAGAGAGAGCATGGACACCAGCTGAATATGACATTGATGGTTGACGTTGAAACGATTACGTCGTATAATTGCTTATTTTCCAGCTTCTTTTTTTTTACACACCCATCAATAAATAAGATTTATTCATTTATTAGTTCATTCATATATTGATTTTTTTAATGCTTTTCTTTGTATACGCAGTCTATTACACTATAAAATAATAACTGTCGAAACCCAAGATTGTGATTATTTCAGCATTTGTTTTCTCGCCGACATACTGCTAGTGTCTAATCAGCAATTTTGAAGAAAGCCCCGTCACAGTTGTTTCCTGTACAATCAAACATATCCATATACCATTTGGATTCCATTTCCTTTGTGATGATGATGGCATTCTCAGAAACAGGTTTTTTTTGTTGTTTTTGTGTTTTTTTACCTCCCCTTCCCGACTTATCATTTTATTTTTGTTTTTGTACTGACTGCAAGTATTCTGTTTGCAGATGGCCTTTATGAAATGTCCTATCTCCCTATTTAATATAAAAATATACTAGCATTTGTTAGGTTTGAATGTTCTATATGTTGCACATAAATTGACCTATGGCTTACAGTTGGCTGACTGTTTTGCCTCTTAATTAAATCTCATTTAATTTATGCCTGAATTAAATCATAGATGGGATTTTTTGGAGTCTTATTTCCAGCATTTAAAAGGTAACAAATTTGTGACTTCAAGCAAGTGGAAATATGATATCGTTTACTATTGTAGTTTCCTGGTTTTAACCTTACCCATTAGTTTGTTTTGCACATCTTCCTGTGATTCCAACCTGTTATTTTACCTTCTCTATGGACTATGTGACATTATTTCGATTAATTTATGATTAATCTATGACGTATTATATATTATGTATATGTGTATATATATATATATATATATATATATATATATATATATATATATATATATATATATATATACACACCATGCTAGTTTTATTAACTTGCATTCTGCCCTTGCTAAACTTACAATTTCATTGGTTATTTTTTTATATACATAGAATGCATCGTTTCTAGGGTAACAAGTGCTGTACCCTATATTGTTTTCTTTTACATTACTTTTTTAAAATTAAATATGCCAACTGACTAGAAGAAAAAATGTCAATCTACTAATGTAAGAAATATTTATACCTTCTCTATTACCCCCGTAGAAATACTTTGTAATGCCATCTGGGCTGATCACACCTCATCTAGGCATTCAATAATGATATTTTCCACAACATATTGGTCCAACACATGCTTGTGTACATCAATGACCAGGTTTCCACTTAGTCGCCCGAGTTCCAACTTTTGATTAGTTATGGCAATCGACTAGGGACTCAATAGCCAAAAGATGAAATATCAGACACATGAAGCAATTTAAGAACAATAAGAGAAAACAATCTTGGCATATACAGTATATCTAAAGATGTGGAAAGAGAAATGAGTCAGTTTACAGATTTCAAATTACTCTTGGGTGCACTATATGCATATATTTTATAGGAGTTTTTTGAATGGAGTAATTCACTGAATTAGGAGACCCATGAAGAGAAGAAGAAAAAGGGACTTAGTATGAAATGTACAAAAAGCACCCAGAAGTTCAAAATGTATTTTGTGTATTTAGTGGTCTGGGATAGGCACATTTACTCAGGATTGATGTTGAGGTAGTGAATAATAGAGGATATTGTCACATACCAGTTTTTCCTCAATTATACATTTCCAACCCAAGTTCTAGAGTACCCTTTGTCCTTTGCATTTTAGTTCATTACCGGATACAACATTATTTTAACCAAGGTAATAAGTTGAATCAGGGGATAGTCCAAAATTGGGCTTGGGAACCTGCTAGTTTGGTGATATTCTAATTACCATGTAGTACTTAAGCCATATGGACCTGCATACAAATGTTACCTTTACTTATCAGTCTTTTTGGCCTGACTTCAGGTGACCATCATTACATATTTATTTATTTATTTATTTATTGCCCTTGTTGTGTTTGTGGATTGTGGGCTATGTTCCACGATCTAACCATATCCAATTTAGGGTTTTTCTATTTAATTGAGAATGACTTCAGTTTGAAAGATGGCGCTTTATTTTTTGCCATCATTTTGGTATCTGGTATATACTGCTTCATACTAAGCCATCACGTTTTAGATTCGAGAACATGCTTAATAAAACTTCAGAGTTGCAATACTAAGATCCGTAAGTAAAATTTACTGCTAGCATTTACGCGTGCTCAATGCACATAAATTGGTATGTAAAAGCGCCTCTCGTTTCTTGCTGTCCCGAAGACTTTGATTTGCTAGAACTTCAATCAGAAACGTCGAGCAGGCACATTTTTAATGATTGCATTTTGATGTATACCTTTCATTTTAACGAGCAAGCAAAACGCAAAGCCTGCATTCCACTATCCAGTCACTCTGTACGAACAGAATCACAGTGTGTATCCGTAATGAAAATGCAGAACGAGATCTCGCATGATAATTCGCCGTAAAAAAGGAAAGACCCCCGTGATGAGCTTATTAGGCCACCTGAGAGACGAATAGGTGAGCATCCGGGAACTTGGATGAACCTAGATGAAAATGACTCCAGCCTGGGGGGAGCTGAAGGATGTCGTGGTAAATGCTGGGTGGGCAGAGTGTTCATACTGCTGGCATGTGGAATTACCTTGCTTTTTGTGCCATCCATCTCTCCTGCTCCCATGTGGACACTGACCTGAGGCATAGTTTTAATCACTGCAGAAGGAGCTCACCCTTCTTTCCTACTCCTCATTCATACTGTTTTTAGCTTTGTGCTGGTTTTTCTTTTTTTTCACTCCTTTTTTTCTTATTTCCTTCCTCGTTCTCTGCATTATCCCTGCTTTTTTTTTTATCTCGCATGACTCGCCTAACCCAACCTGTGGCATCCCTGTAGATTGTCATTGTAAATGCCAGCTAAAAGCAGCGTATTGTGTTCTCTGTCAGTCCTCTGTCGGATTTCATGCATTATTCAGTGGGGTTGGCCTTGGACTGCTCACACGGCTGCAACTAACTCACCCAGGTCTTGTAGTATTATTACAGGTGTGTGTAAGGATTGCAGTCTTTGCCTCAGGGTTGAGACTCTCCGATATTAAGAACGAAGCAGGAAATTGAAACTGATATTTAAGAAACACGCATTATGCATTTTTCTTTTTAAATCAGTCAGTAAGCCAGTGATATTTTAGTAAACACTGCATAAACAGAGGTGGACATTACTGAGTCAAGCAATAGAGACACTAAATGAGACTGAAACTCCATTTTAAGTCAGTCAGGAGAGACCTTTACCTGACCCCTTAATATACACACAAATGTACATGCTTTATAAATACTAGTATGTATGTGTGTGTGTGCATATACACTGTGTCTGTTGCCTCTTACATTTTCAAATGTCAAATATATTAGGGACAAATGATGTCTCTTTATCTGTAGGTGTCATACACCATACACCGTATTTTTCGGACTATAACCCGCTACTTATTTCCTACGCTTTCAACCCCGTGGCTTAAACAACGAAGCGTCTAATATTTGAATTTTTCCTGTTTTTTCCGGTTTCACAAACTTCAAGCCAAAAAACTGAACCCCATAACATTAGACCAATGAAATTTCCGAACAGAAACTAAAAAACGCACCTCACCTGTGTTCTGAGCTGCATGGTATCGGGAGAAAAAAATTCCAACGTATGACGATGCCAAAAGATAAACTCCCGAGAGAAATAGTTGTGAAAGGAAGGAGGAAGACAGTGAACAATGACTTACTTGGTAGGCTACTGTTTAGATACAAGCCGTTGTAACGCGTTGAGTCTGGGTGAAGGGAGAGCTCACTAACTCCAGTTGCAACAGAAATCATATAAGCACAGACAGGTTTCCAAAACTCGTGCTTTTTTATTTTTCTTGGCAACAGCGTTACGGGTTAGTCAAAGAAACTTAGAAATGAGCATCAGAAAATAATAAGAACATATTCCTCGTCTTGAACACACGCAGTAATACCGGAAAAATGCAGTGGCATGCTATTCCCAAAATACCGCTATGCTCCTAAAGGAAGCGCAACATATTTCACCCGTTACACCATGTGTAACGTGTCTTTCGTTAAAGCCTGTGTAAAGTACATTAGTGTAGACAGCTTATAGACAGGTGCGGCTTATTTATGTCAAAAATAAAAATATTTGTCAAATTCTGTGGGTGCGGCTTATATTGGTGCGCTTTATAGTCTGGAAATTACGGTACATATGGTACATTTTCCAGTAAAAAAAAAAAAAAGAAGTGTTAAGAAGTCATTTTATTTAAAAGCCTGACACTAGAAATGTTTACATGCACACTTTCTTGCTTCTTCTGTAACATCTTTGTCTTGGAATAGAAGGCTCATTGTGAATGTGTGCTCGAGGAAACAAAGAGATTTTTATGTAAATGCTGTATCGTGTAAAAAATAAACATATCTTTCCGATAAACTAGATCAACTACATTGTAGCCCTGATGGAAGTTTTTATGCATTTCGGTTTATAGTATGGCTCAACGAAACCATTTACATGGTGAAATTTTTATTTTCTACTATCTAGTTTTGAAGGCTCTGTATAGCGATCACAAGTTACAGCACCCTGAAACCTTACTTGTGACCTCTTTTGGGGGTAAAAAGTTGTAGGGGTAGCTCAGTGGTCAAAATGTTGGACTACTGATCAGAAGGTTGTGAATTCAAATACGCTGCTACTGCTGGGCCCTTGGGCAAGGCCCTTAACCCTCAACTGCTTGGTTTTGTGAATGAGATAAATGTCGCTCTGGTTTAACAAGTGAAGATATATATTTTTTTACATTTCCGTTTTGATGTAGAAACGGCATGGACATTTGTGACAGTTTTGTAATACAATTGGAAATTTTATATATAATGATAGATAGATAGATAGCTGGATGGATGGATGGATGGATGGATGGATGGATGTTTTCTTACAGCACATGACTATAAAATAGCTTGTTTCATACTGCTCATGTCTAGTAAGGTTTCACAATACTTTATATATACAATATATAATATAAAATCAAATTTTATTTGTCACATACACATACATACATACAGAGTACGACATGCAGTGAAATGTTTTTCACGACGGTCCAGCATGAGGAAATAAAAAGAGGAGAAAAATAATCCAAAAGATAAATAACAATAAAAAGTATATAAAATATATAAAGATATATGTGGAAAAAGTGTATATACAAGGAATATATAATACATATATAATACAAATATGTATTTTCTGTCAATATTTATGAATGTCATTTGAAGATCCTGGTGCTCATTGGGCTCACTTTTGAATCCATTTTCTCCAGCAATGCACAGTTAAAGAGAATTAATAGAGCACATTTTGCTTGTATATTTAATTAATGAATCGATTAATGAGTAGGTTAATTCAAATTCTTTGTTCATGAAGACCGGTGTATAACATTGAGTGATGTTTTTACCTGAAAGTTATCTGCTATATTACTCTTTGACATGTAATGCCCCAAAGCTGTATGCACATTAACACCCGGCTAATTAGTTATCTGTCCTGACCACTTCCAACGAGAGAGAGAGAGAGAGAGAGAGGAAGTGTGTTTGAGAGTAATTGCTTTATTTATCATCTCCAGATAAAGATGTGTCTCTTTCACTCTGTCACTTTTGCTTGCCTGGCTGTGAACTCTGATGAGCTGTATCTGTTTGCCCTTGGAGATGCTCTATCACTGCATGATTGGTAACAGCATGCCTCTCTAAATCGCCAACCCTATAAGCGGGGCCAGAAGAACAAAGAGAGAGAAAGGGAGAAGGAGATGCCGGTGTCCTTCACAGCGAAAAAAATCCATTGGTTCCGGTCATAGACATCACAGAGAAAAGTGATGATCACCTTCTGCTGAATTATCAACATTGTGCAAAGATGCTGCTGAACAATGAAGTGGCACAGATAAGCAGGGCGAGTGAAGGATAGGCGAGAAACCCTCCACCGGTATTTGAGAAACCGAATCTCTCCTGACAAAAAGCCCCAGCGGATATTGGAAAGTGTTCAGGATCCCCTCCTGTGGCGGCGCGTGCCGAGCGCGATAGAGATGACGACAGAGGAAGGGGGGAATAGATTTATCACAGCTGGAGTTCTACTGACAGTAAAGGAATTGGCGCGATGTTTTATTTCATATGCTTGAATAACACCAGTGGCACTTCCAGAGCGCGCAGTCACACCATGCTTGTCGTTCTATACGCTATAAATTTGTCTTTGTTGCTAGAAATGTGCCGTTTCATTCAACAAAACAAGCAAGGTCATCACGTGATTGCATTATATCCGGGTTTTTTTCTTTCCAGAATTCAATACTCATTGAAGACATCTCATAGTCTTTTAACAGCAATTCAGTATTATTTCAGTTTTAATTAATGACAGTTGTATTTAACTGGAGAAATATCCAGTAAAAGCATGACCCGTCTTTTTATTTTTTTCATCTCAATCATTTCACAAATGCTGAATCAAATGAATGAATATTGCAGCTGAAAATTAGGCTATAAAATAATAAAAGCACAACGATACACACCATTATAGTTCTAGTTACCACCATTGTTTCCTTTTAACATCATAATCGGTATTATTTCTGTTATACTATGCAGCAATTTTGCATTATTTATTCCTTTTAATTTATAGTTACAGATAATGTAGAACATTCACTATACTGTATATACTACTTTAACTTACTTCCTATTAACATTTTACAATGTAACTTGCCAGACTTTCTACCGCTCTACTTTTGTGAGGTAAACAATGCAGTATGTCATGAGTAATGATTGTGTAGCTGCAATTCTGTTCATCCTAAAATCTTTTTTAGGACAAAGTGCTGACACTTTCACCTTTCAAATATAATATTATAGGTCTGGCTTTAGCAAGTCAAATTGTTTATCTGCTCTGTTTCTTTAGTAATAATGTGCTTATATAAATACATTTGTGTCATTTTTAAAAAAAGAGTCTTACAATAAAGATTTTTGGCAATCAAATATAACTATATAGTTATGTTATTATCATATATAAAAAATTAAAAAAATAAATAAATATATATATATATATATATATATATATATATATATATATATATATATATATATATATATATATATATATACAGTATATATATTTATAATTATATAGATCGTAAAAATATATATTTAAATTTTTTTACAAATGTGCCGTCGGGAAAGCCAATCAGCTGCTTGTATTTTCATTGTGTACTAACTTTGTTTTCATTAAACACTGTCTCTCCCCACCACCACACCGCCCAGCCCATAGGTGCAACTCTGTTTGTATTTAATTTTTTACTACAGTGTTAGATATTTTACAAATTACAGCGACATCAGACTCAGACTCGCCTCCTGACTCACTTCTTATTCTGATTGCAAGTACATTGTTTGCATTCACAGAACACAGGGCTCTTTTTAATACAAAATCAGCTTTGAAGTAATGGAGAGCCTTAGCAGGTATGAATATTAAGAACGCACCGCCTTGCTGGCAGATTTCGCTCATTACACTCTTACTTCACCCACTTCAGTTCATTCAAAGCTACACTTTTAAGCACAAATGGGGGTAAAATTGGCCTACCTCCAACACATTAACAATGTGCTGCTTTTTACCAACAAATACTGTGTGTGCGTGTGCGTGTATTTGTGTATATATATATATATATTTGTTTGACAAGAGCCAAATTGTGATGGCTAGAAGACTGGGTCAGAGCATCTCCAAAACCTGAGCTCTTGTAGGATGTTTCTGGTCTGCAGTGGACAGTATCTATCAAAAGTGGTCCAAGGAAGGAACAGTGTTAACCCGGCAACAGGTACATGGGCGGCCGAGGCTCACTGATGCACATGGGGAGTGAAGGATGGCCCATGTGGTCCGATCCAACAGACGAGCTCCTGTAGTCTAAATTACTGAAAATGTTAATGCTGTTAATGGCCAAAGGGTCAAGACAGTTTTGGCAGAAATGGGGACCAACACAATATTAGGCAAGTGGTCATAATGCTATGCCTGATCCTTGGCCATAATATTATGCATGATTGGTGTATGTATGTGTGTGTGTGTGTGAGTGTGTGTGTGTGTGTGTGTGTGTGTGTGTGTGTTCCAGAACATTTGCCTTTTTTTTTTTTTTTTTTGTATTTTTGTAAATTGCTCACCAGAATGAAAAAGTCCACTGAACTGCACCAAGCACTAGTAGCAGTTTGAAGTCATTTAGTTTGCAATGAACCTCTTTTGCCTTCACCTTTGGATATAATATTACATCTAGAGGTGCATCTGAGTGCACAATCTGCTCTGATGCATCTCTTACTCTGCAGACTCTCTGCTTATTCATCGTCACCACTGCTCTCAAATACACAGTTGGTTAGAAACTCGCCTCCAATCTCTGAAGCACACGTGGCAACACCGGTCTAATTCACACAACCCCACAGATGGATGGCTGAGATGAGACAGGAATATGCCGCGAATCTAAAATGCGTGCCGTTGGCCCTTAAGAGATGAATCAGATACGTGGCAGGTAGAAAGATATCAGAGGTGATCGGGTGATCTACCATTTTGTCTCCATTCAGGATTACTCCGCTTACTAGCTGCAGAATGGAGCAGTGCACTTTTATAGCAAGTGTTAAGAGAGTGAGAAAAAAGGCTGTTCTTTGTAAAGACTATTGTTGGCAAAAACAGAAGAAAAAAAAAGTGTATAAAACATTTCTGCACCTAGCACAAAAAATTCATCAATTTACCAAAACTTTTATCAAGTTGAAAAATGTAGCAAAATGTTTTAATAAATATTATTATTACAATTGTTATTATTATTATTATTATTATTATTATTAGTAGTAGTAGTAGTAGTAGTAGTAGTAGTAGTAGTATCGATATTAACATTGATAATGATAATCATAATCATAATAGATTTATCAAATATTTGCTACTTCATTTGCCCATTACGCAACCTGATGAGTGTATTCACCTTCTAGGTAGTATCAGATAAAAAGAAAAGAAAATTAAAAAAACTATGAATCACCACCTCTGTTTTCACATCCCAGCACCTCTGGGAACTGCTCCAGCAATAACCGCACATAAACATTTCTTCACAAGCCTCGAAGTAGAAAACAGGCCTTAAAAAAAATTTGGTACCGAAGATGAATTTTACATTCGACGACATGTGCAGGTGAAAGTACAGGTGATAAGGTGCAGTCAAGCATGAATACCCATTTCAGAAAAGCCTGACACTTTTATAAAGACACATCTGCTGTTCAGCCAGTGAAGAAGTCTTTTTAGCCACCACTGATGTTCTAGAAAGTTCTAGGAATAGAAAGTAATAATGTTCTAGACATTGCTTGCCCTACACAGAGTGATCTTGTTTACTGCAATACACCTGACTCAGCTCATTAAGGGCTTGATAATTAGGCGCTGGGAGTCGAAGCAGATGTTTTAGAGCCAAGAAGATACCACTGGGGTTGGGGAAAGTGACAGATACTAAAGAACTGTGGCAGAAATCTTGCAGTCTTTTGAGATTATGATGTCATGTTTAAATCTGGATATTAGTGCAATAGTGAGAAAATACGCTGATGCTTTTATCAAGCTTTTATCTGTTGGGAAACGATGGTCAGGTGGTACAATTATCAAGATGACTTGGTTGATCATGGAAGGCCAAAACAGAGAAAGAGAAGGAGCTTCTTTTTGGGCACCTCAGTCAGGAAAAACCATAAAACAGCTTGAACATATTATTTATTAGCTCATTCTAGTGAAGTTAAATATGCAAAAACACTAACAAAAGAAAGGAAGGAAAGCAGGCAGTGGGCAGGCAGATAGGCAAAGGGCAGTGAATATGTAGTGGTTAATGAGCAATGAATGATAATTCATCACAAATGACTCTGTTATAATAGAACAAGTATATTAAAATAAACAATATATATAAAATGTATGTCTGAGTCTACATGCATATTCATCTGCATATATTGCACAAATAATTGCACATCTTGTACACAGCTGCGCTGTTAGGAATGCTCAATCATTTGTAATGTTTCTGCCTTTTGAAAAGGAAATGCTGATTATATATTTGAATTCTTTTGTAAAATTTTTCCAATGTGGATACAATTGTAGTCCTTGTATTGTGTTTTTATTCTTTTCATTTTTGTCTATTCTGTTATTGGTATCTTATCTATACTTATTTATTACAATTGAAAAAGAAAAACTAAATCACCAAAATATTCAGATTTTTCCTCACTTTTTAATTGCCCAGTTGATACAATCAAGAACCAAAAAGAAAAAAAGGAAAAAGTACTAATTTATCGACGTGATTAAACAAAACCATCTGCCATACATCTATGAACAAACGTAATTCCCCTTGCAGTAGTGCATCACAACTCCCATGCTGTAACTCGCGGATATATATATATATATATATATATATATATATATATATATATATATATATATATATATATATATATATATATATGTATATATATGTGTATATATATATATGTATATATATATATATATATATATATATATATATATATATATATATATGTGTGTGTGTGTGTGTGTGTGTATTTGTGTGTATATGTGTGTCTGTGTGTGTGCGTATGTATATGTATAGTATCTCACAAAATGTGAGTACACCCCACACATTTCACAACTATTTTAGTATATCCTTTCAAGGGACAATACTATAGAAATGAAACTTTAATATATTTTATAGTAGTCAATGTTCAACTTATGTAGCAGTACAGATTCACTGTCCTCTAAAAATAACTCAACATACAGCCATTATTGTCAAAATACATAAATAGCTAAAACACCCTAAGTGATTTGTCAAATGTCAAACCTATGTCAAAACTGTGTTAAAAGTGTCAATATTTTGTGTGAGCACCATTGTTATCTAACACTGTCTTAATCCTCCTGGGCGTGGAATTTACCAGAGCTGCACAGTTTGTTGCTGGGATCCTTTTAGACTCCTCCATAATGACATCACAGAGCTGCTGGATGTTAGACACATGGCACTTCTTCACCTTCCTCTGGAGAATGCCCCACAGGTGCTTAATAGGGTTCAGATCTGAAAACATACTTAGCCACTCCATTATATTCACCTTTAGCAATTCAGTTGTCGTGTTTCGGCACAGTTTCGTGAGGGATGGCTGTTCCTCTTCAGAATGCACCACCACCATGCCTGACTAGGCAAGACATAATTTTTTAGTGCTCCTACCAGCAATATCTAAAGCAATGCTGCAGCACCCATGCTTCTGTATTTTGAAGCAGCTTCTGCACCTGACGCACAGCACAAGAACTAAACTTCTTTGACCAACCCTTACGATTCCTGTTCCGAGTGGAACCTGTCTTGAAAAACCTCTGTATGACCACTGTACTGTAACTCAGTTTCAGGGTGTTACTGAAGTTCTTATAGCCTCTGCCATCTTTGTTGAGCGCAACAATACTAATTCTCAAATCCTCAACCACAATGTAACTGCTCTAATACAAGACACACAAATTTGTATGATCCTGTCAAGCAGACCAAAACATGAACATAATGAATTTGCACGGTTAAACGATGTACAGCTGTTATCATTAAGGGTGTACTCACTTTTGTTGTCAGCTATTTTGACAATAATGTCGTATGACTAATATATATATATATATATATATATATATATATATATATATATATATATATATATATAGAGAGAGAGAGAGAGAGAGAGAGAGAGAGAGAGAGAGAGAGCAAGGACTAGACTTTTGCAATATAATTATTCTTCCTACACAATTTTTGCCTCTAGCAAAAAAGCTCAGTCCTCTATCCTGCAATATTTACTCTTGTGATTAAATAGTTAAGCACATGATCTTTTTTTTTCTTGATTTTTCTCCCCCTTGTATTTACCATTAAATAGGTTGATAAAATATCTCTTCAACATGCTCCATGGCCTCGTTATGAACCTACCGGCTGTGAGCGTAATTCTGGTGAGAAAATGGCTGAAAATGTGTCAAAAAAAAAAAAACCCTCATGCTCCAATATGTTGGCAGTTTTTTTGGATTCAGATCTTATTAAAATGGCCAAGGACTCAATCCTTGTTGAAGTGAGATGTAAAAATTGGTTACAGACAAGAAGTCACTAAAGATCAAGCAAACTGTATGGCACATTGCTGAAGAGCTCATGACACAATGCATCACATAATCTGAGCGATTTCATATTCATGGTGCAAGAACAGTGATGAAATACGTTGTTTTTATTAGCTAGCTAATGAGTTTGGTATATCTTACTTTATGAATTTTGCGTCCACGTTTTATCCAGGCCAATTAGATTTCACCAAAACAGCAGCTGAAACACAGCACTGGGCAAACAGATTTTCAAGCTAATACATTTCTACTTTGTCCACCAGCAAATACCATCCAAGCAAGCACACTGTTAACAAGAAACAGCTCAAGACAAACCTATGTTCACCCAGGGACAATAGCCACCCCTAAGATGCTGTCATATCTCACCCTCGCTCTTTCTGTTGACAAATAAGAAGAGTGCCAGGTCAATCACCTTGCCAGGAAATCTTTAGTGCATCATTACTCAGCCCACTAGGTTGCTGGATACAACAGCAGGCAATTACAGGCCAGGGAATCTCCCTGCTCCTGCCTACAAATCCCACAACATCTCTGAACATTAAGTACCTGTTCCCTCAACACCAAGCACACCCATCAATTACAGACACTACTGACCTTGCTTGGTAGGTACCCGTCAGTCTCTCTATAAATGGGTGCAGGGGGAGGGAGGCTGTTTAATTTGGGTTTGTATGTTCCGTGTCTATTGTCTACAGCTCATAGAAAGCGGCAAGATCTAGCCAGAAGAGCAAGTTGATATTTGGCTGCTTTTCCCATGACGGGATTCATGTTTACCTGTTTTGTTTAGCTGTGCGTCTGTTCTCCGAGCAGCATGGCCATTATGTCTGAAGCTCCAGCTGGATGTTGTATAGCCAAATTTCGACAATGTTTTTGCAATCATTGTGTTCATGTTTCGGCACCATTTGTTTAATACTAAAATGTTTTAATTTTTTTCCCAATTCTGCACACAATTTGGGAAATTATAGGAAGGTCATGGTGGGCGTAGTGGGCAAAATTTCAATTCACATTGTGACTTGACTGTGAGACACAATGTTTATAAGGAAATTCCAGTCTTTTTTTTTTTTTAAGTAGAGAACATGCATCATGGAAACGGCATCATACAAAAACCTCAATATTGTGTTGTTTATGGAAAATTATTTAAAGCAATATTTGGATTACTAATTAAGTTAATGAAAACAACGCAAAACAATTTCAATAAAATAAATGTCTTGTTAATGGGCTTTTATGTAACACCAGAGCAGTAGATTTATTAAAATTTAATTTATTTGTCCCAAACATAATTATATACAGAGTACAACTTTAAGCGAATGTAAAACTGATCGGCTGCTCGGAAAATTGTGCATTAAATAAAATGAACTATAAATTTAAAATAAGATAAAATAAATATTAGATAGTGGTATTTAAAAATAGTACGCATGTATTGAAATGTGCAAAAAGAAAAGTACAAATTGTATGGAATGTAATGAAGGAGGACAAAACCAATAAACAGTAACAGTAATAATATAAGGTGCTTGGTGCGAATGCTCAATAACGCAAGTAGAGATTGTTCAACTGTACTCGAAGGTGTGTGCATCCTCTTCCCAAAAGATATTCTGTTAATTAGGGCTTTGACTGATTTGTGATTTGATCAATTTCCCACAGATGATCTATAAAACCTAAAGCTTTAAATCTGCATGCAATATCGTATTTTCACTCGCAGTACCGACTTTGAATCCACCACAGCCCTGTTAGAGAAATTAACATATGAGGAATAAATATAAATATATGTATACTGAAACACTAAATATTTTTACATTTATTTTAATCACTAAACATTTGTTTTACTGATACGGCAAGTCTCAAATCAGCACCGAAATCCGGCATGATGGACACATCTTGCGATTAAAACCGTCCGTGTGGAAACATTTCCAGAATTTCTGTTTAATGTCCTGATGATTTATGTAATTCATAACAAAATTTACATTTATAAACATACATTTGAATAAAGCATCCATATTTGTCCATGTCCATTTTAATTAGAGTATTAAAAACTTAAATAGTATTAATTTAAGGTACATTTAAAACAGATAAAATGTGTGACAATCATGTGATTAATTGTTAATAAATATTTTAATTGATTGACAGTGTGTGTGTATATATATATATATATATATATATATATATATATATATATATATATATATATATATATATATATATATTGTTTGTGTGTGTGTGTGTGTGTGTGTGTGCTTTTTACAGAATGCAATAAATAATTTATTAATGAAGCAATAAATGTTCAAAGTCCAAAATCTGTGTTTGATCAGTTTGACTTGTGGACTCTGTGATCTATGAACCTTTGAGTATTTAACTTTATTTAAAAGAAAAGGGGTTGAGGGTTAAAATCTTTAGTGCATCATTACTCAGCCCACTAGGTTGCTGGATACAACAGCAGGCAATTACAGGCCAGGGAATCTCCCTGCTCCTGCCTACAAATCCCACAACATCTCTGAACATTAAGTACCTGTTCCCTCAACACCAAGCACACCCATCAATTACAGACACTACTGACCTTGCTTGGTAGGTACCCGTCAGTCTCTCTATAAATGGGTGCAGGGGGAGGGAGGCTGTTTAATTTGGGTTTGTATGTTCCGTGTCTATTGTCTACAGCTCATAGAAAGCGGCAAGATCTAGCCAGAAGAGCAAGTTGATATTTGGCTGCTTTTCCCATGACGGGATTCATGTTTACCTGTTTTGTTTAGCTGTGCCTGTTCTCCGAGCAGCATGGCCATTATGTCTGAAGCTCCAGCTGGATGTTGTATAGCCAAATTTCGACAATGTTTTTGCAATCATTGTGTTCATGTTTCGGCACCATTTGTTTAATACTAAAATGTTTTATTTTTTTTCCCAATTCTGCACACAATTTGGGAAATTATAGGAAGGTCATGGTGGGCGTAGTGGGCAAATTTCAATTCACATTGTGACTTGACTGTGAGACACAATGTTTATAAGGAAATTCCAGTCTTTTTTTTTTTTTAAGTAGAGAACATGCATCATGGAAACGGCATCATACAAAAACCTCAATATTGTGTTGTTTATGGAAAATTATTTAAAGCAATATTTGGATTACTAATTAAGTTAATGAAAACAACGCAAAACAATTTCAATAAAATAAATGTCTTGTTAATGGGCTTTTATGTAACACCAGAGCAGTAGATTTATTAAAATTTAATTTATTTGTCCCAAACATAATTATATACAGAGTACAACTTTAAGCGAATGTAAAACTGATCGGCTGCTCGGAAAATTGTGCATTAAATAAAATGAACTATAAATTTAAAATAAGATAAAATAAATATTAGATAGTGGTATTTAAAAATAGTACGCATGTATTGAAATGTGCAAAAAAGAAAAGTACAAATTGTATGGAATGTAATGAAGGAGGACAAAACCAATAAACAGTAACAGTAATAATATAAGGTGCTTGGTGCGAATGCTCAATAACGCAAGTAGAGATTGTTCAACTGTACTCAAGGTGTGTGCATCCTCTTCCCAAAAGATATTCTGTTAATTAGGGCTTTGACTGATTTGTGATTTGATCAATTTCCCACAGATGATCTATAAAACCTAAAGCTTTAAATCTGCATGCAATATCGTATTTTCACTCGCAGTACCGACTTTGAATCCACCACAGCCCTGTTAGAGAAATTAACATATGAGGAATAAATATAAATATATGTATACTGAAACACTAAATATTTTTACATTTATTTTAATCACTAAACATTTGTTTTACTGATACGGCAAGTCTCAAATCAGCACCGAAATCCGGCATGATGGACACATCTTGCGATTAAAACCGTCCGTGTGGAAACATTTCCAGAATTTCTGTTTAATGTCCTGATGATTTATGTAATTCATAACAAAATTTACATTTATAAACATACATTTGAATAAAGCATCCATATTTGTCCATGTCCATTTTAATTAGAGTATTAAAAACTTAAATAGTATTAATTTAAGGTACATTTAAAACAGATAAAAATGTGTGACAATCATGTGATTAATTGTTAATAAATATTTTAATTGATTGACAGTGTGTGTATATATATATATATATATATATATATATATATATATATATATATATATATATATATATATATATATATATATATATATATTGTTTGTGTGTGTGTGTGTGTGTGTGTGTGTGCTTTTTACAGAATGCAATAAATAATTTATTAATGAAGCAATAAATGTTCAAAGTCCAAAATCTGTGTTTGATCAGTTTGACTTGTGGACTCTGTGATCTATGAACCTTTGAGTATTTAACTTTATTTAAAAGAAAAGGGGTTGAGGGTTAAAATCTTTGAGAGTATCAACTATCAACCTTTAAAAGCTATCAATCTTTAAAATCTATCAACATCTATATATCTATGAAGAAGTTCATTGTCATTATGGCATAGTGTTAAGTATGTTTGTGTATAATAGTATATTTCTAAATATTTCACACACTATAAGGTGTAGACTGACTTTCGGCTTCTCCCATAAGGTGTCGCCACAGCGGATCATCCGCATGTTTGATTTGGCACGTTTTTACGCTGGATGCCCTTCCCAACGCAACCCTCCCCATTTATCCGGGCTTGGGACCGGCACTAAGAGTGGCTGGGGTTGGTTCCCTGACCGGGGATCGAACCCGGGTCGCAGCGGTGAGAGCGCCGCATCCTAGCCACTAGACCACCAGGAACCCACATACTATAAGGTGTAGGGTATGTGGAAACCTAACCATTACACCCAAATTTTTGTCACTGATTTTGTAAAAAGACTTTTGTCTGTGATGTCTTTGTTAACATTAAAGTCTACCTTCACTGAAAGTAATAGTCTCACACCTGGCTCATAACAACAACAAAGCAAGTTTCATAAAGACAATGTTCCCAATGTTGATTTCAAAGAACTTGAATGTTCTGAGCAGCGTCCTGACCTCAACCCCTATGCACACCTTTGGGATGAATTGGAACCAACCCTGCATGTCAAACCTTGTCAATGTTTTAACATGATCTTGCTAATACAGTACACTTCAACCTGAATGAACACAAATCTCCAGAGCCGTCCTCTAAAATCTAGTGTAAAGTTTTTTCCTAAAGATTGGTGGCTTTAATAAAAGCAAAGGTTGGTGACTAACTTCATATTGATACCCATGAATTTAAAATAAACATATACGACTTACATATTTTTCTCTATATGGTGTATAGGAAAATATAAAGCAGCCTATATACCCCCAGCATGTTCACATTGCCCAAAGTGTGAAATGAGCTGATGTGAAATGAGAAAAAAAAGTTTTTTTAATGCCAAACCTGGACCATCTTGAGATGCACCACTACAGTATTGACACTCTTATCACTTTGCTACTTGCAGATGCTTCACAAGTCCGGTATGAAAATTTTATAAACTGCTATTTCATGCAAGGCCCACACTGTAGGCAGGGTAAGCAGAAAGCACATCGCTATATCTCTCAATCTGCAGTCTTTCTGAGAAGCTGGTGTCCACCCACTGAATTTCTAATGATCTTTTTTTCTGGATGCCCAAATACAAAAAAAACATTATGCACCACAGTTGAACTATTACTATAATTACAATAATTGTTCGAATTGTACCGTCAATTTTACCCCCCTGAAAACGGAAAAGTTACCAACAAAGGTATCAAGCATACACTGACACCTAATCGGCAGTATTTTGGCGAGATTGTGCCTCTAATCTGTGATCCCATGTAATTGCAGACATCTCTAATCTTTTAGAAGAAATTATAGGCTTTGGTTTGACCCCCATGAATACAAAATAAAGGGACTGGTGAGTCTGTACTTGTGCATACCCTAATTGAGATTTATTTCCCTGTCTGGGCTTCGCTCGACCACCCAAGCTGATCTCTGGAATGCATTTGTTTGTCCTGTGTGAGCAGCTTAGCATCAGGTGTGATGCATCTGCCCCTTTGGAGGGGAACTTTGTGACCGTTTTTTTTTTTTTTTTTTTTTTTTTTGTGGTTAGACTAAGTATGTTTCACTGTTGGCAATGGGGGATAAAGAATGAGAAAACTGTGAATGAAAAGTAATAAAAAAAAAGAAAGTAGGTTTATTAATGGGAATATGAAATAAGATCAGATAAGTGAAATTGTACAGATTTCCTGCAGTTTAGGACTTTAATAAAGCATGCTTTAGGATTCATTGGAAAAAGAAGAAATATACTTCGATTTGATTAAATTAGTTGGACTTTTTTAATCCATGGTTCTCCACTACAAACTTTATTGCATCAGCGAGCACTATTTTACAAACCTTTTTTTTGCTATTTCAGTTAAATGTACTCTTTTTTCCCCCTCAGTCACAGCACTACCATTTTAAGACTTCTATCAGATTCTTTTTTTATATGTACTTCATCAGTGGTGTGTGTCATTCTGCACAGGGATAAACAGCGCTGTGTTTGCTCATCATTACATATTTGATTAATTTCTCCGAATGCAAATGTGAGCTCGGCTTCTGTTTCAACTGAATGATTTTCTTCTGGCTACTGACATTAACATAAAGCCAAATTACAAAGCCAAATGCAACGATACTTCTTCGATTAATCACTTTCATGCTTTCACGCTTTTTCACTCGCCTTACGGCTTTTCGAATAAAATGAATAAATCATAAGAAATTGTACTGCTTAACATATGCTTTCAAAGTTAACACATTTGAGATTTGGCTCAATAGTATAACAATCAAAAAAAGGCTTTGTAGTATCTTTGCTTTCACTTCATACATATTCATTAGTATTAACCTAGCATTCATGGTAAATACCGTAATTTCCGGACTATAAAGCGCACCCATATATAAGCCGCACCCACTGAATTTGACAAAGATTTTTATTGTAAACATAAATAAGCCGCACCTGTCTATAAGCCGCACATTGAAACTAATTAACTTTACACAGGCTTTAATGAAAGACAGTGTCTGTTACACGGTGTAACGGGTGAAATATGTTGGGCTTCCTTTAGGAGCATAGCGGTATTTTGGGAATAGCCTGCCGCCGCATTTTTCCGCTATTACTGCATGTGTGGAGACCGAGGAATATGTCCTTATTATTTTCTGATGCTCATTTCTAAGTTTCTTTGACTAACCCGTAACGCTGTTGCCAAGAAAAATAAAAAAGCACGAGTTTTGGAAACCTGTCTGTGCTTATATGATTTCTGTTGCAACTGGAGTTAGCGAGCTCTCCCTTCACCCAGACTCAACGCGTTACAACGGCTTGTAGCTAAACAGTAGCCAACCAAGTAAGTCATTGTTCGCTGTCTTCCTCCTTCCTTTTACAACTATTTCTCTCGGGAGTTTATCTTTTGGCATCGTCGTGCATTTAAGAAAAACGTTTTTTCTCCCAATGCCGTGCAGTTTAGAAAACAGGTGAAGTGCGTTTTTTCATTTCTGTTCGGAAATTTCATTGGTCTAATGTTATGGGGTTCAGTTTTTTGGCTTGAAGTTTTTGAAACCGGGAAAAACCCAGGAAAAAAAATCATAAATAAGCCGCTTCGTTGTTTAATCCGTTCAAAACATGGGAAAAAAGTGGCGGCTTATAGTCCGAAAAATACAGTACATTCCGAGCGGTGCTGACCAATCAGATTCGAGCATTTAGGCTAGCTGTGGTATAAGGTTTTACAGTATGTCAAGTTTTTTGATTACGGTGTTTTACAGATTTTACCGATGAGACTCGTTTCTCTGTATTTTGTAAATAGCATGTCAGAATGTCAGTCAAAAACCCAACCATGGGGTATAGGATCCTTGCAGACAGTGTTCATTGTATTTTGTTTAGTATTCTTGTAATTCAAATGGACAGGTTTTATTTTTTAATCATTCATTTTATTCTTGAATGTTTTAATTCATTTTAAATCATCAGGAAGTAAATTGACAATAGAAAAAACTATTTAAGGTCACTGTCAATGTGGGACATAAAGGACACATTTCCATCATGCTGTTTAAAATGGCTTCACTCTGATTGCCATCATGATTACTGAAGACCTCTTATCATTTCCAAAAGCCTCATGGCACACTGATGATTCATTTCCCTGTTCGAGTGTTGAAGAGCATACATAATGCCAGTGGTCATGTCAATAGCACACAGACAAACAGGTCAATAAGGTGAATTTGTGTTTGTCTGAAAGACATTCCAGTCTTTTGCTCCAAGTTCTGTACAAGACAGCATGTCTCGCAAAATGTGTCCACAACGAGAAGTGCATTGTTGACTTTGCGTACTCGTCGTGACTAAATATAAGAAAAATAATAGTGCAAGCTGGTGTACATACATGACAGCTACATAAAGTCAACAGCATATCTCTTGAGTGTATCAGGAAAGAGAGGGAGGAAGGAGGAGAGAGATTCTGAGGTAATACTGTATGGCTGCATATGTATGCCCCAATCATGAATTATGTTCAGAATCTCGAGCCCATGACTTAGATTTTTGTTGTGTGTCATATTTAATACATGACTAAATGTTAATTAATTATGTGTGTAATGTTTAATTTAATCAATCACCACCATGCTGAGGGTACTTTAGTCACAGTGGTATACTTCAGTTGTTTTTCCTCTCTCATAAATTTTCAGTAACAGTAGATTATGTAGGTTAACTGCTTAAAACTATCAATAGAAGCTTAACTAATGACCTCAATTTATTAATACATGGTCACCCGGTCACATCCACAGTTCCAACATTTTCTGCAAGTTGACCTCTTTTATAAAATAGAAATCATTTTTGTTTGGTGTTAAATGTATGTCATGGGTCAGTGTCTGTGTTTTGACATTAAAATCAAATAATTTTAAAACTTTTAAAAATTGACCAAAAACTGCAATTATTAGGAATCAAAATAACAACAAAGGTGTTAATAAAATTTATAGAGACTATTATTATATTTTTTATTTTTTTTTAAATATAAATTAATATAGTTTATTTAGTTAAAAATACAACAGTCACTATTTCTTTGAGTGATTCGCTCATCATTGAAAATCATTTCTGGGACATTTTTACAGACACTGCCAATAATTCTGGAACTGCCAAGAAATCCTTTTTGGCAACTGACATAAACTGATAGACATTTATAGGTGTATTCAAACAAGCATCAGCTGTTCTTACAATTCCTGTCAACGATCTGTGTATTAATTTGCCATATGCCTTATTGTGTTTTGTGTATTATCTAGAGCGACTTTCTAAAGTCTTTATTAATAAATACATTTGGATGCTTGTCAATCAGATCACAGACTAAGACTAGTGTCAGTCTAAAAACTCTGTTGGAAGACAAAATAGTTAAACATATATATATATATTTTCATTATTATTTATTTACTATTTGTTTACCAATCTACAAGCAGAAACTTAAATCAGTAAAACCTGACTAATGAAGCAGACCAGGATTTAAAAGCCTGCTTCGACTGATTGGATTGTTTTTAAATCTGCAGTCACCGATCTGGGTGAGCTTACGGAGTCTGTAATTTCATTCATCAGTTTCTGTGTGGATATGTGCATTTCCACCAGGTCATTCTTATCATTTAATAATGATAAACCATTGTTTACTCAGAAACTCAAACAGCTTCGTCATTCCAAAGAGGATGCTTACAGAAGTGGGGATAAAATCTTGTATAACTAGGCCAGGAACAAACTAATATAATAGATCAGATTAGCTAAAAAGAAACTACTCTGATAAGATGAAAAAACAATTTTCAGCCAATGACCTGGGGCCAGTATGGACTGGTCTGAGGAACATCACCAAGACATGCCCCCCACAGTCTGTGGAGAATCAACAACTGGCTAAAAATCTGAATGTGTTTTACTGCCAGTTTGAAAAGCCCAGTTTACCTACCCCCCCTGCAACCACCCTTCCTGCCTCCCCCTCCGTTCAACCTGTACTTAATGTATGTGTAGAGGCTGTGAAACGACTCTTCAGAAGACAGACGACAAGGAATGCTTTCGGCTCAGATGGTGTTTCACCTGCCTGTCTAAAACTCTGCGCTGACCAACTGGCCCCCATCTTCACTCAGATTTACAACAGATCACTTAAGCTGTGTGTAGTTCCCTACTGCTTCAAACACTCCACTATCATTCAGTCTCCAAAAAAAACCAAAATCATGGGTCTTAATGATTACAGACTTGTTGCTTTCATGCCTGTGATCATGACATCATTTATAAGACTTGCCTGCCTACCTGAAGGACCACTACTCAGTGGAGATCGTCAAGAGCACCAAATTCCTTGGTGTTCATTTGGCAGATAACCTCACCTGGTCACTCAACACCTGCTCCATCACCAAGAAAGCCCAGCAGCATCTCTACTTTCTAAGAAGGCTGAGGAAAGCTAAACTTCCTCCCTGATCCTGATCATGTTCTACAGAGGGACCATTGAGAGCATCCTGAGCAGCTGCATCACTGCCTGGTTTGGGAACTGCACCGTCTTGGATCGCAAGACCCTACAGAGGATAGTGAGGACAGCTGAGAAGATCATCGGCGTCTCTCTCCCCTCTATCATGGACATTACACCACACGCTGCATCCACAAAGCAAACAGCATTGTGGTCGACCCCACACACCCGTCACACACACTCTTCACCCTCCTGCCATCAGGAAAGCGGTTCCGAAGCATTCGGACCGTCACATTCAGACTGTGTAACACACGCACACACACACACACACACACACACACACACACACACACACACAAATGTGTGTTACTGAACTGTACAACCTAAACTTAACACACACTCATTACTCATCCCAATCCATTCCACCATCATTTATTTATTATTATTTATACTTAACCATATTACACTGTTTACATGCTGTTTTTTGCACCTCTTGATTGCTGCTTGTGCTGTTATTGCACTGCATTGTGTTTGTTTATATATACTCTTGGTTATAGTTCTTATAGTTCTCTTTGCACTGTACTGTATATTCATAGTATACAGTAGGTTTACTGGTTGGCATTGTCTTGTGTTGTCTGTCTGCCTGCACTGTCTGTCTGTACTGTTTTTCGACTGCACTGTTTGCACTAGGTTGCACTCGATACTCTTTATGTAGTGTTGTGTTGTAGCTCTATGTTGTTTAGTGTAGCACCAGGGTTCTGGAGGAACTTTGTCTCGTTTTTACTGTGTACTGTGTACCACTGTGTATAGTAGAAATGACAATAAAAGCCTCTTGACTTGACTTGATCAGTGGACCCTTAATGGATTCTACTCAGTTTGCCAGAGAAAACAGGTCTCCGGATGATTCCACATAGGACTGCATAATATTCTGCAACATCTTGACAGACCTGGGACCTACAGAAGGATCTTGTTTGTAGACTTTAGTTCAGTGTTTAATACCATCATTCCTAACCTTCTCTCAGCCAAACTGACCCAAATCTCTGTGCCCACCCTAATCTGTCAGTGGATCACCAGTGAGGCTGGGCAAACTCACATCCAGCTCTCTCATTATCAGTATTGGTGCTCCCCAGGGTTGCGTTCTCCCCTCGCTGCTTTTCTCCCTGTACACAAATTACTGTGCCTCTAAAAACCCCTCTGTCAAGCTCCTGAAGTTTGCGGACGACACTACAGTCATTGGCCTCATCCAGGACAGAGACAAGTCTGCTTACAGACAGGAGCTTAAAGAGCTGGCTGTCTGGTGCAATCACAACAACCTAGAGGTCAACAAGTTCAAAACAGTGGAGATGATTATGGACTTCAGGAGAAATCCCCCAGCACTCCCCCACTCACCATCATGAACAGCACTGTAACAACAGTGGAGTCTTTCAATTTCTAGGTAACACCATGTCTCAGGAACGGAAGTGGGACAATGATATTGACTCCATTGCTAAAAAGGGGCCAATGAGGGACCTACTCCTGCACATTCTTACATTGCCCAGACCCTATATATTTATTTGTTGTACTTATTCAACAGCTCATGCACATTTTTCACAGCCAGATCCTTTATATTTATTTGCTGTGCATATACCCACTCATATAATACTGTACATATATTTGCAAATTGAGCTGCACTTGTCAATTTGCACAATTGCTACTATTTATTCTGGTAGATGCTAAAATGCATTTTGTTGCTGTGTACCTGAGAAAGTAAACAAGAGTTTGTATTCATATATTTAAGAGAACACTAGTTTGTGTTTTTTTTTTTTTTATTACTGATCTCAGATATTCTCAGTATAGTTAATATTTAACAAAGAATTAACTCAAATTGGATTCAGTTACTTAAAATAGCTTGTTTACAAATGGCATGAATAAGTAAGTAAAAGAACTGCATGGCAATTACTTGTTATTGTTTATCCATTATTTTCCTCTTAAGTGTTTGGAGAAGGATGTTCAACATGCACGTATGGGTGTCAGGATCTTTTAGCTTGATTTGCTATAGACTTGGTAAATATTAGAATATCATTATGGTATTGCTGCTAAATACTTTTTTGTGAATATTCCTTCAGTAAGCAGTTGTCGGTGCCAAGCATGGATCCAGAGTCTATCCTGGGAGCATTGGGGATGAAACTGGAATATATGTTGAACAGTATATCACTGAAACACCAGTGATACACATTTTGTTACTAAATGAGTGACATGTTTGATTGCTATCATGACTTTCTGGCTGAAGTCAAAATGACTTTCTGGAAGTACACTTAATCCCATGAAATTTGCCCTTGGACAAAGATTGACAATAAAAAAAGAAATAGTTGATATGAAAATAGCTTCTGGTTTGGATGACTATTTGCTTCTCCTTTGTGTGTCCTTAGTTTGTGCTCCATTGCATCATCTTTTCTTTTAAATGCCCCTTTCTATTTTTTAGTCCTCGCTTTTACTCAGTTCCTCGCTTTCTTTCTTCTACTTCCACTGTCTGTCCCAGTGGCTTTAAGGGGGCAAGTGATCGTTAAAAAGAGAGCACTGAAGCAGCGACTGATGCTTCCTGAGCGGTGGTTCAACCAGATTTGCGTTTTGCAGATCTGAATCTATGCTTCACAAGGCAGGCAAGGGGCTCTGGGTGTGAGACACTGCACAGCACAAAAGAAAGTCAGTCATAAAGAAATAAGATTTTTGGGAGCCATTGTGGTGTACTGCTAAACTGTCAAAGAAATCGGAGGATGAGGAAATAGGAAATGAGCGCTGAGAAGTATGCTTCTCATTTCAAATGTGTCATTCGATTCGCTTTTTCATTTATGGCTGAGAGCAGTAAATGGTGCCAAAGATGATAATGGTGGATGGGCTTAATTCTAATGCACATTTGTGCCGCTATTGACATTATTACACCTTTTATCTCAAAATGTCAGCGTGATCAGCGTCACTCGAGGAAAGCGGTTGACTCGGAGTCTAATCTCCCATAGTTTGTACTACTTTTCTTACTTCAGGTCATGAAGTATGTTGCATAAATAAAAATACTATAAGTAAGACGAGGACAAAAGCAGATCATCTTTAACAGCCTTGTACAGCTTTGTCAGTTTTATTGCATGCCAGTGTGTTTAAGACTGCAAACAGGTTTATGTCAAACTTTGCGCGCAAACACAGTCTGCAAATTGTGTTAAGTCGGCTGTCACTATGCCTCTAATGTTTCGCATTACATGGCAAAAGAAGCTTGCAGAGATTTGGCTTGTATAATCCAAAGATGCCAGCCACGGATCAGTGTCATATTAGTGGAGGTATTTGAGCTGACCAAAATGAGGATACTGTAATAAGACGTGAAACAAACAAAAAAACATCTATAATATTATGTCTTTAAACAAGTGATTATGGCTTCTATTGCAGATTCTCCATTTACATACTGTACAATTCTTTAGCTAATCACTTAAGATCAGAAACTAGACACAGCAATAGAGACATTTTTAAAGTCTTTTTTTTTTTTAAATTATATTATTTAGCCTCTTTTTGCCTGATAAGGAAACCGACAGAGTGGCTCATAAAAAGAAAGTTGACAGCGTCTATTTATTATCTGTGCATTATATTTAAAACAGATTTATCTCATCTATTCATGGCACTAGTGAGAACCGGTACTATACTAAAACAGAATATAAACACTTTAGCTCTTGTGTGTTCCCGGGTGGCCAACAAAGACATGATCACACTATCATTTAATGTGCAAGTCTTCCAATGCCAAATTTATCCCATGGGTGGAAGCCAAGGAAGTTAGCCTGGCTATGCTCTGCACAATATAATATTAAATTATACCTCAAATAAATACATGAAATGGATTTAATTACAAATGTCATTATGATTTTGAAAAAATTATGAAAAGGAATAAATTATGAAAGGAACTGATTATTAAACAAACACAGAACGTGTACATAACAGCACCTGTACATAAAGCACCTATATGTGTATGTTGAACATCCTACTTCAAACACTCAAGAGATAGATAGATAGATAGATAGATAGATAGATAGATAGATAGATAGATAGATAGATAGATAGATAGATAACCATCAATTGCTTTCAGTTACTTGTTCATGCCATTTGTAACCCAGTAATTTTAAGTAACTGAACCTTTAACCAATTGGAGTAAAATTTATTTCGGGTATTAACTATACTGAGAGCTCTGAGATCAATATCTTAGATAGTCGGAGCTCCTGGATCAATATCTGAGATCAGGATAAAAATGAAATAACCCCAACACACACGATCGTTCTTTGAAATAGGAACATAGACACAAACTCTTGTTTTAGTCTTAGGCTGAGGGCCATGTGGTTATTGGTTTCATGCAATTGTCTGTTTGAGCTTGGTGTTGGGTCTGAAAAACATAAGCAATGCTGAAAATCATCCTGAGATTGTCAGACACTCCAGCCGCACAGAGGATAACACAGTGGATAACTGTGATCTTCGGGTTCTTTTTTCTCTTTCTCTGTGTTATATCAGTTCTGATTCACCTTCACCTATGATGTGGTTTATAGCCAAAAGCTTTCTTTGTCCAGCGCTCTTCGTCGCCAGACTTGTGTAGCAAATGTTGATTGATTGGATTGTCTATCATCTTTAATATCCTAGATACCCTAATTTATGTAGACTTTATATGAGACTGCTCATTTAGATGCCGATTCTAATTAAGCCTTTGGTGCTCTGGGATTGTATCTTGACCCTGGGTAGCACTCTATATAGCTGACTGATACACACTAATTTCTAATTAAAGGAATTTTCTATAGCCTGAAACACAGCTGTGCATGGCTTCACTGCTCTTTTTTTTCTCATCAGCTCCAGGCTGTTGAAGATAGAAATGAAGGAGCAGCCCCTGGAAACATCTTCTTGGAAACCAGGCTGAAATGGTGCTTCCGATATGTGAAGGACATTTGGGTCACGATTAGAATCCAGGCGACATGATCCTTAACTGAACATTGCCTCGGACACGGACAGCTACATCAGTCGGGTGCCTTTTGTACAAAGACAGGCAATGCAATGACCTGAAAACATTTATAGACTTATTTATAGAGTAAAGAAGTAATTGGGTTTCATCCCGACACGTTCGGTATACAAGCACATCTGTCCAGCTGTGCAACTTGAATGGATGTGCAGAGAAACACTTCTCATGCTGTTGTGACAACATATTGCAGTGGCCACATTGGCTTTTCACCAGTGTGAAAGAAAACCCTACAGGTGTCTGAAGGTGGTTTCACATAGACTGTAGAGTGGAAGTGTTATCTAGAATGTCGTATAGGTGAGCTGATAATTATCACACTGAGTAGGACACAACGTTTTTCTTGTAATCTGTTGCATTTAAATCGAAAGATTTCTATATAGCAGGTCACTTCAATGAACTACTAGAAATAAACTTTATAATATTAAGATTTACAGTTTCAAAATTATAACTTTGCAGCATTGGAATGAATCAAATATTCAACAAATTGACAGTGTTTTGTTCTTTATTAAAACAAAGTCTGATCTGATACTGATTGCAAATGTGTGTTTGGTTTAGCTGATATTAATCAATTATACATAGATCAGCTATTACATTGATTATATTGGCTATTGGCATGGGTTGATACACTATATTGCCAAAAGGTTACAGACACCGGGTCAGTATGGTATGAACTTTTTAAGCATCGCATTCCACATTTAGTCCAAAATTTGCTCTTATAACTCCACTATTCTGGGAAAATGTTCCACTAGATTTTAGAGAGTGCTTGTAGACATTAGTGTTTCTCAGCCACAAGGGTGTTTGTAAAGGCAGGTACTGATGAATGGTGAGGCCTGGGGTGCAGTCATTGTTTCAATTCATCCCAAAGGTGTTCATTAGGGTTGAGATCAGAGCTCTATAGCAGGCCACTCAAGATCTTCCTCTCCAAACCATGTAAACCATATCTTCATGGTGCTGGCTTTGTGCACAAGGGCATCTCCATGCTGGAACAGGTTTGGATTTTCAAGTTCAAGTCAACGCAAAAATGTATTTTACCGCTTTCAAAGACATCCTATACAATTGTGTGCCTCCAGCTTTGTGGTAAAAGTTTGGAGAATAACCACATATACTGTAGCAGGAAAGGACAGGTGTCCCATGACTTTTGTCTATATAGTGTTAGGCAGCAGATTATTGAGGTTGACATATTGGAAGAATGGGCAAGCACACAAAGCTCTTTTAACTCTTTAAGAAAACATTAATGGAAGTGGCCTCTTTCAGCAAGTGCACTCTTACCCAAATCTTAGTGATTTGTGGAAAATTATTCAAAGCTTAAAGTGCTGACTTGACCTCTAAATTTCCCAAGTCTCAATCCAATAGAGCATGTGTTGCAAGTCCTGAACAAGCAAGTTTGATCCATGCATGCTTCACCTCACAGCTTGAAAGACTTACAGGATATGCTGCTAACAGATATGATATAATTTATCTCCAGGTTATGTATGTAACCATGGTTTCCCAAGAGATTTTCCATGCACTGAATCACATGTGTAATTAGTCCAATGGAAAGTTTGGCGTCACCGGTGAGGTGACGTCATTACCAGGAAGTCATAAAAGCACATGGAGTGCTAGCTTCTGAAAAGAGAAGGAAGCGCTGCAATGATACAGGCAGTGTGAGCATGGAGACACAGCATCTCCTTCCCTAGGGGAACCATGGTTACAGACGTAACTTAGAGACATTCCCATTCAGGAACTCAAGCTGTGTCAAAAACGCTTTTGGAACGAGAGTCTAATCAAGCCAGACTGACCCTGCCTAGTGTGGAAGGGCACAGCTAGGACGAAGGACAGAGGTGCCAGGGGTGGCAACGAGGTCGAGGCTATAAAACCTGACAAAGGTCAGCAGGGTAAACCAGCCTGCAGCATTGCAGATGTCCTAGAGGGAAACTCCAGAGTACAAGGCCTTAGAGGCAGCCACTCTCTGAATCAAGTGAGCTCTGACCCCGAAAGTAGTGGGGAGACCAGAGGACCTAATAGCATCCCCAATCCATCTGCTGAGCATCTGCTTGTTTGCAGGGAGACCTCTCCTCAGAGGGCCATAGCAGACGAACAGCTGCTCTGACTTTCTTCACTGTTCCGTTCTGTGGACGTATATGGACACAGTTGGTTATGCTTCTCTTGTCTGGGACCTGAAAAGGAGGGGGAAAGAATGCCTAGAGCAAAACAGGTCATGGGATGACCAAGGGTATCTTAGGAACATACCCTGATTTATGGTAGAGGAAGGCACTGGCCAAGACTGGAGTAAATTCCAGGAAAGAAGGGGCCACAGAGAGGGCCTGAAAGGAGAGGAGATGGCCAAGAGGAACACAGTCTTGACTGTGAGGAACCTCAAAGGCACGTCGGTCAAAGGCTCAAAAGGAGTCTCCGACTGGGCCTCCAAGACAATGGCCTGGTCCCATGCAGGCACTCTGGGTTGTATGTTAGGTAAGGGGGCATGATAGGCCGCAATGGCAGACATGTAAACCTTTAGGGTGGAAGAACCAACCCTTTGGTGAACTGTCCTTAAAGGATTTCCAGCATTGAACTGACCGGGCAGTTAACTAGATTTAAGTGGTGGAGAGGCCGGTGGCTAGGAGCTGCGCCCCCTCAAAAGAGGCTACAGCCTTCACAGCTCTGGGCAGGGGTGTATTACCGTACCCCATGCCTGAGATAGAAGATCCCTCCTAAAACAAATCTCCCAGGGAAGGTGTGTGGGAGACAGACTTTTCCCGACAAACTCTTTCCAAAACTCCCTACAGCAGCACGACATGGGTAAAGGTGTACAGGCAGGGCCTTGGCTAGGGTTTTAGGGAAAACCAAAGGGGACAGTAAGATGTCTCTTGAGTAAGCAAAACAACTTTATATACACTATATATAACATAGCCCTATGTATACACAAATCTTCTTTTAGGATTACAGACAAAATAGACAATATTTTGCATAAATTAGTAAGCAATTAAACCTTTCTTTTTCTTTTTATGGTAATTATTACAGGATCAGTTAAAAATGCACCATCCAGCTGAGATGTCAAAATGAACCAGCTGTATAAACTCAGTTAAATGACTTATCATGCCACTTCCTTTTTTAAACCCAAAATGGTGCAAATCTTTTAAGCTATTACTCCTAGGTGATTAAACTGTTAACCATGATTTTTTTCTTTAATGATCAATCACGAGCTGGGAAAGATCGATATCGAGCAAGCCTAATTGAAAGCAAGATTTGTATTTTTTTTTTTTAAGTGATGTGGCATTTTTTCGAAGTAAATTTACAACTGCATTAATCATGTCCTCTCAGTCAGTGGTTGCTGTCTGTTGTTTGCTAGTTTGTGTGTGCCTGAGACTGATCTTATCATCATGCTCACTTAGCATTGTAGCACGTCTTTCCTTAAATATAGTGGACATTTTTGTCAGTGTGAGAGCACAGGGTGGTGAGAGCATCATTCCTCAGGGGGCACTGCTTTGCCTTGGTGGCTGTCAGGAAAAGCACGGTGAGGCTGTGATTCTTGGTATTTGCGTCAGCCCCCTGACAGGCGTTGACTGATGCAAGCTGACACACTCCAGCTATGGCTTTGACAGCAGAATTGCAGTGGCCCTGTGTCCTGGATTTTAATTATCGTTCCACATTGCCTGTTAACTTTGATCACCATTTTCAACAGATTGTATGGCAGCACTATGGTTTCTCTACATCGGGATAGAATTTGTCATTTTCTTGCATTGTTACTTTTACCATACAGTGCATAAAATTTGAAAGAAGACAGATTGCGTGCTGCTGTGAATGCTGAGCGCAAGTCCGTGTGAAAGGAAGAGTGGCAAAGCAGGGAGGAAAAAAAGAGGAATTGTAACAGAATAAGGGGAGGCTAAAATTGTTTCCATTTGTACGATCTGGTCCAAGAGAGTGTCTCTTATGGACCAATCTGGAATTAATTTAACTGTCAATATCACCTTAATCACTGGAGTGGTGGCACTTAGATAGCATTTTCTTTCAGACTGCTGTGAAATTACAAATGAGCAAAGGCCTGTGTGTGCTTTTTTCTGCATAATATTGGCCTTGGCCCAGTAGGCAGAGCAAAGGGGAGGAGACCGAATAGCAGGAAATACAATAGATTTACAAAGCGTATACCCTGAGGAGGAATTACGTCGCACTATTAATTGTGTAGGTCTGAGACTGGTGTTATACGAGGTCAAAAATATAATCGATATACCATTAGCCAGAAGCTTTGTATATAATCCAGGCTGATGTCGATAGCATTTTAACTGCAATTGTGTAAAACTCTGGATTGAGTCCACTTGTGGACAAAGGCTTTCTAGCTCAAGCCATGTATGAGCATGTATGCAGACTACAGTTTTCCTCCAGACTATCCATTATTCTGCAAAGCATAGTCAATTTAAACACAAATCGGTGTTGGTTGTCCAGAAAAGATCACAAAATGGCCGATGTGAGAGCATTTTTCCCCCTCCCCCGTCCAAGCAAGAGCTACAACTGATTAATAATTGAAGACTGAAATCAACTGATTAAACAGCTGTTGCTCCTACTTGCTCGACCACATCTGTCCTTGACGGATTGGATTGGACACCCCTGAGTTAGCCAATAAGGGATTTCAAGAGTGTCTAAGTAAAAAAAAAAAGTGGAATTAGAGGTTATTGTGTACTACAGGGTATCTCCCCTGCAGCACTGTTGTTGTACATGCTGGCTCTAATTGAATGTCTGAATAAGGTAGAGGGTGGAGGTTGAGTGGTGGAGAATAAGTACCATGCCTGGAAGAATGAAAACCAGGGAGTGAATCCTACAGCCTATAAAATATAGAATTGTTATAACCTCTAATTTCATGGAGACCCCAGTTTACTACTACCAAATGATTACTTGCTCCATCATTTCACATTAGTGCAGAATATATTTTTTTATTGGTAGGCTTCACAATACTTCAATTATGGTGTGTACCAGACACCAAACTGTATCAGTTCTGGAAGTGTGTCTTTTAGAACGTAATCTGCTCAGAATGTATACAAAAAAGAGGGGGGCACAAGCACACAGTCGATTATTGGATGCGTATGATTTAAGTATTAAAAGTAAACAATTTTGTTTAGAAGAAGCACGTATTGGTCTGATGGTCAGGTGTCCACAAACCTTTGTCTGTCAGAAACAAATAAAAAACAAACCGACTCAAAGCTATGAGATAAAATAATATGAAAAGGTAGAAAGAAAAATATGTACAATATTGCCCTTTCATATTTGGGGTTGTATTAATGAATGGCAGTGTAATTTTAATACACATGCAGAATCAATGTTCTGGATTTTAATTCTTCTTTTAGAGTAAAGAAGAAGGAACTGCAAGCAAGAAGCTCACAAGTCTCTTCAAAGGTTTGCCACATAAAGTAGCACTAATAATTTACTGAGGGTTTGGACCCCAGAACCACCAAGGCCCTTGAACAAATTTCACGTGAATTTCACTGTGCTATATTGTACACGATATGGACAAAAGTTTGTGGACACCTAACCTTAAGATCTGTGCATGCTTATTGAATATCCCATTCCACATTTATTTCCCGTTTGCTATTATTATACCCTCGACTAGATTTGAGAGTGTAGTTATGAAGATTTGTTCTCATACAGATACAAGCGTATGTGTTCAATAGGGTTGAGGTCAGAGTTCTATAGCAGACCATTCAAGCCATGTGGATCATATCTTCACATAGCTTGCTTTGACAACGCACAGGAACATGGAACAGGTTTGTTCATTCAAGTGAATAAAAAAATTACCTCATTCTAAGGTATCCTATACATTTGTGTTTCTCCAGCTTTGTGGTAGCAGTTTGGGAAAGAACCACATACCTGGAAAAGTGTGAATTAATCAATACTTTTGTCAATGTAGTGTGTGTTCTTTTTGGGCTCTAATTGTTATATATTTTTAAATAATTAAGTGATATAATTGTTTTAGTCCCATTAGCTGCTTATGTGGACCTTTCTTAGCAAGGGATTGTATGTAACTGAGCAAGTGAAACGTATTGTCCCACTAAGTTCAGTTTTCAGAGTTCAGTGCTTCACAACATATCGGAATCAGATTCCAGTGTTGTAAAGAACATTGCTACGCTAGCGTTTGTTGTTATTTCCTTTCATGGTTGCTGTCCATGCCAAATAACACTGTCTAGACCTATTTACTGTCTTTATCAGTACTATTTGAAAAGGATGAGACAGAAATGCACTATTGTGTCCTAACTGAGTGCAAATTACATTAAAGTAGCGCAATCAGAACACCGAGTTGTACCCGCTTTCAGGCATTCTTAGATAACACTGACAACAAATTGGCGCACTTCGGTGTTTGAGTAAACAGTGAACTTTTTGGCTTGGAACACTTTAATTGTCGCTCAATTTTTCAGATAAGTTCCATTGTAAATTCTGTGCATATCTGTACCTTGAGCTGTCTATACAGAGGTCATGCGTTTTACGACTTCCCTGTATCTGTCAAATTATTTGCAGCGAAGGGAAGATGGCAGAGTCAAAGACAAAATTGATGTCAAAACTTGTCAGGATAGATGGTTCACTGATCACACACATTAGAGCCACAGATAATGGTTCAAGGACAGTGAAGCACTTTATTTATTTATTTATTTATTTATTTTTATTGGTGAAAGGGTGTGAAGCATTGACAGAGGTTTGTGTGTAGGTACAACGGTGCCTTGATTGCTGCGCTGTCTCCCCTGCAAGCTGGACTGAAAGGATTGTTTAGTGTGCGGCACTTCTCACTTTACAGGTGTAAATAAATGGCGAAATCTTGCTCTGCACTCTGGCAGCAAACACCTACAGTATCGATTGCCTTAGGCTCTGCCCTTGCAGAAGGTTATTTCACACAGAATTACCCACTGAATGCTCAAAACCGCCTACTTGATATGGCTCCAAAAAGGGCAGCTAGGCTTACTGAAACGAACTGCACTGTCAATAGTATGCAAACTTCTGCCCCTTGCAGCTTCTGCTTTCTTTTATTATATCCCTTAGGGTGGTTAAACATGCGCAGTGTCAATTCATTTAAGTCGATCCCTGGCTTATTTGGGTGGGTGAGATCACGGCAATTTTGCTCAGGTGTGGGCCAAAACCGTTTGAGAGAGATAGTTTCATTCAGTTTCCATCCAAACTTTCTGCGAAAAAGAGCAAGAAAGTGTAACTTCAGGAAGTGAACCAAACACTGTGTATTTTAGATTGCAGCATTTAGATCAAAATAAACCAAATGCAGTGTGTTTTGCATATTTGAACCACTGAACCGAAGAGAAAGGGAAAATACAACCAATGGTCCATAAGAATGGAGCTTGATTTCTAGCCATAATTAAGTAAATAAGTGTCTAGTGTCTGATTACGTTGCCCAGATTGTCACAGCAATGTTACCACTCATTGGGTTTGTGTTTGTAAATGTGCAACTGATGAACAAGAAGTAAACTATCATGTTATATAGATTCACATTTAGACTCCACAATGTAGACTTAGAGCCTCAGGAGGAATGATCTAATTGTTTTTGGTTTCAATCATACAACTCCTTGTTTTTATTGGGACTTTATCTTGTCTTGGACTTGACTGTGCTAATATGCTGTATTGACTTGTGTTGAATAATTTATTAAGTTAATACTCAAACTTCATGCTCATATAATGAACAGACTGTGCACTTTGGATTTTGATGTTGACCAGGTCATAGTAACTAATGCTTGAGGGAACGTGGAGAAGGGAAACCATAGGACAGCTCAGGAAAATCTTCAGCCTGACCAGTAAAATCCTCAAATAGCCTATACCATCATGGCCACCTACACTAATACATGAATAAACATTGATATCTTTAAATGGGTAGGTTTTAGGGAGACATACTGTATGTCTGTTTGGGTAGAAGCGTCATAGACTTGAAGGACATGACCCAGCCGGTATGGCCAGGTTCATTCAGGACCCATTTTTGTTCAGGTGTAGGTGAAGAAGGCAGCAGAGTATCAAGAAAAAGTGCATATGCCGCAACCATATGAGTTAGCAGAAATTGGCGAAACCGTTTTTAAGCGAGATCATGGGGCCTTGTGGAAGCTGTACAGCGATGTGCCTGGCTGAAACATAACATGCTTTAGAACTAATTTGAGCACATACGCAGAATCATGCTGTCACTAAACTATGATAACATGAAATTAATCCTTGGCAAAAGTATTAGAAGAGGAAAAAGTAAAACAAAATACTTGGTCAGAAGTGATGTATGTATGTGGGATCGCCTTATGTTCAATAAACATGGAAAGGAAGTTGGATGACTAAGATGGTTAACATTTTTTTTGTCTAACCCTAAATAGGCTAAAGTTAATGGGAATTTAAATGATCAAATAATCCCCTAAATGACGTATTGTAAAAGTATATTTTTGACATAATGGTAACTGGGGACAACATTTGGGGAGTTTCCAAATTTAATGTTAATTAAGGGATGTTCAATGTGTATAAATGAAGAAGATTTTGCCACTGATTTTCAGATGTCATGAACCATGGGTTAATTGTGGTTTTACTGCAATAAACTTTACTTTGCTTTTTCTCATCTGCATTTATTGAAGTTTAAATTTTTTTGAGAAGGATAATTTTTTAAAAGACATTATTGGTACCAGAAGGCCCAGCTGCTGTTGGGGGCTAGTTTTTGCTCTGACACTTGATCTTGGATATCTCAGGAGTCTGGACTATTTACTTTGCTTCTTGGCCAGTAAAAGCCCTCATTTTTCCCCAAGTGTGTATTCATGTTGGTGTTTTGTTGTACTAAACCCATTTATGTGGATGGTAAAAAGTTCCTTTTATTTTCGTCTTTGCCTTGTCTGACTTTGAGGAGATTTTGTGCAGAAAATTATATGTTGGTAGTAACCTTTGTTTCTTGTTTTTGCTTTTTGGATTTCCATTAAACACTTTGAACCACTTAATTCACCTCTGCTCTTTGGGTTTATTCTCTCTTCTTTGGCGCACTGATCGGTGTCTGACTCACATGCTTTAGAAATGACTTTGAGCCCATCCCTGGCTGACTAGTTATGTTCTTTGTCTTGTGCTTGACCATGATCAGCTTAATTTATTATGTGAAATAAAGTAGAAATCAGTTTCACCCTTTTTTATATTTGTGTATATGTAAAAAATTAGTTTCTGAGTATCTGTCAAATTAAATTGCAGTTAAGGATCCTACAAGTATTGAAGTAGCATGTAAGAGTTTCTGTGTTTTGTAACAATTAAATAAAAAAAGTTGCTGTGAACTGCATTTTTATTTAATTTTTTAACTCAGGCTTTTTTTTTTACTCAGTAAACCATTTTATCACAGCATTAAAACCTATACAGGCTTTACATTTAAAATATAATATGGAAAATCCACTGCATTTATGCCTCTATCAGCTATCTGGTAATTTTCACTGTGATTATCATTTAAGACAGGCTGTCATGCACCAGTTCAGCTGCAGCGGTATGACTAACATAAAATCATTGATTCTTTTAAGTACACCTTCATGGAGATTGACTGGCAAGTTGTTCCATGCGCCTTGGAAAACTTGCAACAGTTCCTCTGCCAGTGCTGGCTTTTATTAGTTTCTCTCTTTGCAGGTCCCTAATGACCTTGATGTTTAATAAAAATTATAATAAAATCTATTAACTGCATAAAAGGCATTACATTTCTTTTAAACTAAATATTCAGATATGATATGACACATCATACAGTATGTATGTATATCTGAGGCTATAGTCTGAGGCTATAGCCACAACGGATCATCCGTCCAACCTGTCCTCTACATCTGCCTCTTTCACACCAACTACCTGCATGTCTTTCCTCACCACATCCATAAACCTCCTTCTTGGCCTTCCTCTTTTCCTCCTTCGTGGTGGCTCCATCCTCAGCATTCTTCTACCAATATAACTCATGTCCCTCCTCTGCACATGTCCAAACCATCTCAATCTCACCTCCCTCACCTTGCCTCCAAAACGTCCTACATAGGCTGTCCCTCGAATAAACTCATTTCTAATCCTGTCCATACTCGTCACTCCCAACGAAAACCTTAACATCTTCAGCTCTGCTACCTCCAGCTCCGCCTCCTTTTACTTAATGCCACTGTCTCTAAACCATACAACATCGCAGGTCTCACCACAGTCCTATAAACCCTCTGAGGCGATAGTACGTCTACATTAATCCAGATAAATTTCAAATGACTTTTTTGTCAAAAACAGTCCACGTCCACTGCCGTTTTCATTCATTTATTAAAAGTTGCTCATCCACAATAAAACGTCTGAAAACACTTACATCCCTGTACTGGGCATGAGCAAACTGTAAGGCGCTTTGACTTGCATTATTTTTTCACCTTCGCGCTTATTTAGCTTCCTGTTCGCCGAAACGTTGCGGCAATGTCGAGGGAAGGCACCGTCACTGTTTTTGAAAAGCCTCCTTTCTCACAGTTCTTACTGTGACGCGAAAACTGGGTTTGAATTTTGTCTGCTTTGGAGAGCATTTTCTAAAAGCTACATTTTTGTTGACTGTCTCAGTGTGGATGAAAATGAAGAGAAAAATATGCATTTTTGAATGAAAATCTGTTGGACATGACCTTATACCTATAAACCCTGAAACCAAATCAAAACCATTTGACCAATCAGAATTGAGCATGGAACAGAACTGTGGTGAAATTATGAAAACCATGTTTGGAATTGCTCAGTATTGTATAATTGGCTTACTGTTATCTGCAGCTGTGGGTGTTCACGTATTTATTTATTTATTAAAGATGTGTATAGCATGCCAAGATTGCATTAATGATTTATAAAAAGCTGATACACACCACCAGAAATATTTCAAAATCCTTTTTTCCATCTGGCCAGTCTGTGATGCCTTTAGAATATACAGCACAGTACATTTGTGATGAAAAACAAGTGTTATTAATGATAAAGCTCGGTGGTGTAGACGTTGGACTTCTGATCGCAAGGTTGTTCAAATCTCAGCACCACCAAACCCACAACCTTGAACTGCTCGGTTGTGTAACTGTAAGTCACTCTGGATATGGGTGTCTGCCAAATGTTGGAAATGCAATGAATTAGTCATTGAGGTCTATTTAATTCTATTTGTATAGCGTGATCAACAATAGATCTCTCACAAACAGTTTTACAGAAATAAATAGATTAGAATATGTATTTTGAGGTAATGTATTATTTTATTTGTATCCATTATGAACAAGGCAGAGGCTGATGGTGTAAGGAAAACTTCCTGAAAATATCAGAAAAGAAACCTTGTGAGGAACCGGACTCAAAAGAAAACTCGCTCTCATATTACTGATGTATTTATTGTAAATAAATCCTGTCTATAATTGTGTAATATATGGTTGAATAAAAATCATTATAGTCTCATCATGAAGTCATTGCTGAAGTTATAAACTGCAAAACTGTTCATGGCAATTATAGTCTGAAGCCATCGGAGTAAAACTGTTCGTATTAAGTATTGTGCCGATGGCGGGCTTCCTGGATACTAAGTGATACCATCCACAGTAATCTCATAAATCTTTGGGTCTGTTTATATGGGTCCATCCTTAACAACAGCAGATGGTTTCCAACTGATAACTCCATCCAGAAGTAGTGAATCAGAATTCACGGTTCGGTTCTGTTAGAGGGAAAAATTACAAGACATAAAATTGCTTTTCATTTTTATTAACACAGTTTAATATTATTTCCATTTGTGATCATCAAAAGTTAAGTTTTTTTTTTAAACAATTACAAATAAATAGTGTGTGATTTACATTTAATATTTAATTAAGATCTGTTGTACTTATTTTTAGCAAACTTTAACAAATGTCTTTATTCCTTCCATCCTTCATTCATTCACCCTCCATATGCAGAATTGTCAGGATTTTTTTCATTATAAGAGACATTCTTAAAGCTGGACATAAAACGCTAGCCACTTCCTGGTTAGCAGCTAGTGCTAGCGCTATGGATTCTTTAGCGTTTTCATGCATGCACACTACAAATCGTATTTCCGGAACAGAATGTGTAGCCACAGTGACACTGCGCTAACTCCTCCTTTTTTTTTATACCACTGGCATTGTTGTATATGTTTTCAAGTCTAATAATAATGATGAAAATTCACTCAAAGTGCAAGGTGGAGAATAAACAAACTTGTGGTCCGCCAATTAATATGTTCCTGAGGGAACTGAGATTTTATCTATTCTCCGCACGTAAAAAGGATTGCATGTGTACCCGATCGAAAGCCGTGTACCAATATAGTTTGATACTAATATGTGTACAGTTATACTATATATATATAGTGATTTTTTTGTTCTCCATTTTTAGGCTTTCTCACCATAGGAGAGAATACAAACTTATACAAATATTTGATCAATGAGGCTGCATTGGTAGAGGTGGGAAGTAACAAATACTTTATTACTGAACTGTACTGAAGTAGATTTTTCAGGTATCAGTACTTTACTTCACTATTAATCTTTTGGACAACTTTTTACTTTTACTCATCAAATCTTTTACACAAATATCTGTACTTTCTTCTGCTTACATTTTTAAACCAGGCTCGTTACTTTAGTTTTAATCTATTTGGTGACAATATTTTTTTCTTCTCATAGCACATCTTTTTTAATCCATCACTGCTGTATCATTTCCTGGCTTTCACACACCACAGATGTAGGCTATTCTCCCAAGCTAACATTGAGCAATATAAAGGCAATATGTATGGGGTTAACGTGAATAAGACAGAGGGGGTCAGCGAAGTAAACATGACTGAGAACAGAGATTTTCCTGATCACCATCATCTTTTCTCTGATTGTGTTCAGCCTGGATACATTCATTAGATAACAACATTTAAAATTCTTTTGTATTAATATCTTAATATTATGTGAGGTCTATTTACCAGCATGACACTAAAACAGGTAGTAGTAATGACTACTTTAACTAGAATAAAAGAATTATAGTCTAGAGTCTTTTAAAACAGTATCTGTACTTCTACTTGAGTAAAGGATGTGTGCACTTTTGCTCTCTCTGTTAGTGTGTCATCAACAATGCATAGTACCACATTGAACTTTTAATACAATAAATTATAGTATATGTTAAGAAAAAAGAAAACATTATTGTGATTTCAAGGCAGTTTTTTCTTTTTTAGATTAATGAAGTAATCAGAAAGCTGATTACTTCATTTCACATGATGTGATGTCAATAGCGCTCTTTTCAGTGGTTTTCGAAGCTCCTGTGGGGCTGGTGGGCCTTTGGGATGATGATTGGCATGATTTATTAGCTATTACTATGGTGACATGTCATACACACACACATAAGGGGCAGGAGGCAGGGAGCCAGAGAGACTTGAGGTCAAAGCTGCAGGCTAGATTTATGGAGTGCCGCTTCACTGTTTAAAGCCTTGCTGTATTGCATTAAACTCTCCGATTATGGGAAAGCAGGGAGGCGTATCGCTAAATCACGTCCACTTTCATACAGAGCTCGCATTTTATTGATGGATGGTGTTTGTTCCTCCGTGTTCTGAATGCTACCGCTAGGCAACTTGCTCCAGTGTCATGCGGTTAGAATGCATTAGCTAAAGCACATTTTTTTTCCAAAATAATATGCATCCGATTTTTTTATGTCACTTTTGCAGAACCTAAATTTTTATACTGCACGCTGTATTACAGGATTGGAGGTCGCAATAGATTAGTGTATCGTTTTGCATTTACGGATGATAGCTCAATGATACACGTGCTGTCATTCCTGAGGGTTGAAATGCATCTGCACGCTTTGCATTTTTTTGCTTGGAGACGTCATTATTCTGCTTTCAACATGTTTGGATTGTATGTTGACATCTCTCGATAACTTTGCATTGTATTGCATTTCGTTTCATTTTGTCAGTGTGTTTTAATAAAGTTAAGTGTTCCTGATTCTAAGCATTCTATAGAATTCACCTAGTGGCAGCAGAACTGGTGTGTAGTGCTGTAGGTGTTGGGATGTGTCCATCAAACTATAACATTAAGAGTATGTTTTATTTAAAGGGGACAAAACACACATAGCCAATCTCATGTTAATCTTTAGTACCTATAGAGTAGTACTGGATCCTTTATCTTTTAAAAGATTATAGTTTTATCAGATTTATGAACGTTTCTCTCTGAAAACTGCAGAGTTCCTGGATGCGTGCTGTGGGTGGAGCTAAGGAGTCACAAGTACCTGTTGCTTAGCGATCATCTGCAAGCTGTGACATCGCTATAAATAAAACAGGAACAAAAGCTTTATAGTCTTAAATTAGATATAGTTAACAATCAGATCCAACCATACCTATTTGATCCAGAATTGAAACTTTGACATACACACACATTTACATTTGTGGCATTTCTCGACGTACAAAAGTGCTTTAAGTCTCTATCAATGAATAAATCTACACTGGTATGCTAGATTACAAACTGAAGATAAATCAGCCTCTGTTGAGACTCCCAAATCTGTTGATTTTTTTTTAACAAATCAAACTTGGAAAGTGTTAAAGTGTTTCAGTAAGAGGTAGGTCTTCACCCGTCGCTTGAAGATAGCCTAGGACTCCGCTGTTGGGACATCTATGGAAAGTTCATTTCACCACCTCGATGCCAGAACAAAGAAGAGCCTTGAAGTATACTTACTTTTTCCCTGATAGAATGTGGGACCAGTCAAGTAGTGCTAAAGGATCTCAGACAGTGTGGTGCAGTGCTGGGTGCTGGACTATTTTGCTGGTCTATTTTTGGCTTTATAGGCAAGCACCAGTATTTTGCATCTGATGCGTGAAACTACCGGAAGCCAGTGAAGGGAGTGCAGCAGTGGGGTGGTGTGGGAGAACTTGGGCAGGTTGAACACAAGTTGTGCAGCTGCGTTTTAGATCATTTGCAGTTGCATAGCGTTCAGAAGCAGACCTGCCAGCAGAGATTTGCAGTAGTCCAGTCTTGAAATTACAAGAGAATAAACAAGCACCTGGGCAGCCTGTGTGGACAGAAATTGTTGAATCCTTTGGATGTTGTAGAGAAGGAACCATCAAGAACGAGCCACGGAGCAACATGTGAGGAAAAGGACAGTTGATTGTCCATAGTTATCCCAAGGTTGCGAGCAGTGGCTCATCCAAGGTGATTCATCTTTAAGTCTTCTAGGTATATTTATATGTATATACATCATATATACAATTTTTGTATTATTATTATTGATTTTTATTATTAAAGTTATTGTTATTATTAAGTACATATACGTATATAAGTACTTTTTTATTTGTATTATTATTTTACATTATTATTTCAAGGTAACTGCGACTTCTGGCAGAATAAAAACAACAATATGCTTTCAGAACTGTATAAACCACTATTCCTATCAACCACTGCAAACTATAGGTAGCTAAATGCAGTTAATTCAACATTATAAAACCTTCTTTTGGCTTCTCCCGTTAGGGGTCGCCACAGCGGACCATCTGCATGTTTGATTTGGCACATGTTTTTACGCTGGATGCCCTTCCTAACACAACCCTCCCCATTTATCCGGGCTGAGGACCGGCACTAAGGTTTGTGCAACCCTAATGGCTGGGGTTGGTTCCCTGACCGGGGATCAAACCTGGGCCGCAGCGGTGAGAGCCCCGCATCCTAACCACTAGACCACCAGGGAACCTCAACATTATGATTGTTCTTATTGTTGAACCTATTTATATGGCGTGCAGCTACAAATACCAAATTAATTGCCCGTAAACAAAATCTGGTTGCTTTGTTTTCCCAGGCTTTCATATTGTGTGCATATATATTTATAGGTAATTAAATATTGTGCTTTGGAAAAAAAAATGGTTTGAATTAGTGACTATCTATAATCACTGATTTCAATTAATATTTTAGATGATTCAATGACATGCTAATGTTTGTTCGGAATCAAAATGTACTCCAAACATAAACAAGAAAATCCATTCTAATTAATATTCTGCTACATACAGACAAGTATTTAAACATGGGTTTTCCAACATTACTAATTTGCATTTAAATAAGAAATTATTTTATGACTGCCATGGCCACTCAATCATAAAATCTATAAACTATCCTGTTGCTGTTTCCTTCTCCAATTCATTTTTATAGTGTATCCCCCAGTAAATGATCTAGGTTTTGCCTTGAACCACAAGCACAAGCATCTACACCAGTCTACAGTTTATGGGGTGTTAGTCATAAGAGGTTAAACTCCCTCCTACTGTATAACCGTAACTCATAACTTCATGCGCTTTACTGCTTCTCTCTTCCTGTCAATGAGGCAGTGAAACACGAGGCTGCTTTCATCATCCCCCAACAATCCTGCCCACTGCTGATGCCAACCCTGCTGTGAGACGTGGCTGGAGGTTAAAAATGATGACGTGGGTTATTAAAAATTCTCAGTAATGATTTCTCTCATTTGTAGGTGTCTCTCAAAGCACTCAGTGGAGAGCTGATAAGATGCATCATCCTCATCATCCTTCTCCTCCTCCTCCTTATCATCATCATCATCATCATCATCATCATCATCACCACCACCACCACCACCATCATTTTAGTCCTTAAATGAGCACAAGGTAAAATTGAAGTCTGATTACACCTACTGTGAATGCCCAGGTGCACAAATCCAGAGCCAGATGGTGTTCACACAGTTATACTGAGGTCTTTACTAAATATTAAATGGCGTTTCATTTCACGGTAATTGCTATATTTAGATGCATTAAAGTCCATATTTGAGAAACAGCAGCTACATAGCATAAAAATAACATAAAAAGCCATAAATTGGGCTGCTCTGTAGATTCATTAGTTGGACCTCTGTTGCAACCGTTTACATGCAAAATATTAGCTTATACTCATATATTTCATTTCATTACATGATAGAAAAGAACCCTAATTAATAAAATAATTAATAAATAAAATTAACACTTGAAGAAATAATAATAATGTTATCTTCTTCTTTCGGCTTCTCCCGTTAGGGGACGCCACAGTGGATCATCCATCTCTATACCCCCCCTTATCTTTGGTCTTCATCTTTTCCTCCTTCCTGGTGGCTCCATCCTCAGCAGTCTTCTACTGATATACCCCATGTCCCTTCTCTGCACATATCCAAACCATTTCAATCTCGCCTCTCTCACTTTGTCTGTGAAACGTCCTAGATGTGCTGTTCCTCTAATAAAATAGTTTCTAATCTTGTCCTTCCTCGTCACTCCCAACGAAAACCTCAACATCTTCAGCTTTGCTACCTCCAGCTCCATCTCCTGTCTTTTACTCAATGCCACTGTCTCTAAACCATGCAACATCTCAGGTCTCACCACAGTCCTATAAACTTTCCCTTTCACTCTGGCAGATACCCTTCTATCACAAATCACTCCTCCCACTCTTCTCCACCCACTCCACCCTCCCTGCACTCTTTTCTTCAATTCTCTAAAACACTCTCCATCACTTTGCACTGTTGACCCCAGGTACCTGAACTACTCCAACTTCTACACCTCTTCTTCCTGCTACCGCACCACTCCACTGCCCTCCCACTCATTCACACTCTGTCTTACTTCTACTGACTTTCATTCCCCGTCCATCACCACTGCAAACAGGAAAGGGCTCAGAGCCGATCCTTGATGCAATCCAACCTCCACCTTGAACCAGTCTGTCATTTCTACTGCACACTTCACTGCTGTCACACTGTCCTCTTACATGTCCTGCACCACCCTCACATACTTCTCTGACACACCAGACTTCCTCATACAATACCACAACTCCTCTCTCAGTCGTGCCCTTTCTCTACATCCACAAGTCCACAATGCAACTCCTTCTGTCCTTCTCTATACTTTTCTATCAACATTCTTAAAGCATATATCGCATCTGTGGTGCTCTTTCTCGGCATGAAACCATACTGTTGCTCACAGATGGTCACCTCTTCTCTCAGCCTGGCTTCCACTACTCTTTCCCATAACTTCATGGTGTGACTGATCAACTTTATTCCCCTGTAGTTACTGCAGGTCTGCACATCTCCCTTATTCTTGAAAATTTGTACCAGCACACTCCTTCTCCATTCCTCAGGCATCCTCTCACCTTCCAGAATCTTATTAAACAATCTGGTTAAAACTCTCTCTCTCTCTCTCTCTCACTCAGATCATATCAAAAAATATGAGAAAGCATAAAGAGTAGATCGAGTTGACAAGGAAAAAGTGACAAAAGTGGTCCATTAAAGAAACAGTGGTGAACCGGTGACAGGGTCATGGGGGCAAAGGCTCACTGATGCACGTGGAGAGCGAAGGCTGACCCATGTGGTCCGATCCAACAGATGAGCTCATGTAGCTCAAATTGCTGCAGAAGTTAAAGCTGCTAATGCTTTATGGTCAGGACTGTTTTGGCTGTTCTGGTGTATCATTTCCTGGCTATCACCCACCACAGATGTAGGCTAACTTACAAAGCTAACAACGGGCAAGGCAGAAAGCAACAAGAACTATATCTAACGTGAATGAGACCGAGGTAGTCAGAAATGAAACATGACTGAGAACAGAGACTTTCCTGATCACCTGATCATCATCTTTTCTCTGCTTGTGTTCTATATGGTGGTTGTTTTATATATTTATAATATATATTTAATTTTTTGTATCAATTTGATGTGAGGTCCAGTTACCAGCATGACACTAAAACAGGTAGTAGTAATGATTACTGTTTACTTAAGTACATGTCAGAGCCCAAACTATTTTACTTTAACATGAGTAAAAAAGTGTTGTCAGTACTTCAACTTTTACCAGAGTATTTTAAAACATGAGTATCTGTACTTCTACTTTAGTGAAGGATGTGAGTGGTTATGCCTGGTTGTTTGTGTGTGTGTGTGTGTGTGTGTGTGTGTGTGTGTGTGTGTGTGTGTATATATATACATATATATATATATATATATATATATATATATATATATATATAATTAACTTGATGTCCCAGACATTAAAATCATGATTTTTTATTATTTTTTTTTTTTCAGCAGTTACAGAGCCTAGTCACAGCAAAAAGCAAAAGTTATTGATCTTCCAGCTGCAAACTATTTTTATCTCATCTGGATGTGCTGAAGTGATTGTGATAATACAATTTTGAAACTGCAGCCAGAATCATGTTCCTGCTGAACCCCTATATACATTTTCAAGAACTCCTATATTGTTTTCCAAATGCTTTTTGTATGTGAAAGGTCGGTAATTGCATCTTAATTTCTTTGCCAGAGAAGTAAAAAAAAAAATCATTATATTCCATTGGTCTGATTGACCTTTAACATTTTGTTTTATTTAGAGTTTATCTCCACTGACTTGCACGGTGTGTTCATCAATTAAATGGCTTTTTTTCCCCTCCGCTGGGAATCCAGGCAGTGCTCGAAACTGTCAAAGAATGCAAGAACATTGAACAAGACATATTTGTTTTTTATTGACCTGGCTGAGTTATTGACTAGGTGTGGAGCGAATTACTCTCAGTTCCAAGTATTTCTTAAGAGGCTTATATCTATGCCAAAGTCAACTGAATTGACTTTAGTAGTTCAATAGTAACGTAAAGCTCAACGAGAACTCTAATTTCCTCTTAGGCTACTGTCTTAAAATACCGTTCTAAGACTTGTATAAACAATTTTATCTTTGCCACCTGTCAGATGTCAAATCCAATCAGATTTGTCCAATCAGAGTTAAAGTTAGTTCATATACACAGACCTTTAAGTTGGTATTGAAAGTTGTAAAAGTTTCATAGTGATACTATTTTTTACCTGAAGCGATATTTATTATTCAATTTCTACTTCCTGGTTGTTATTTTCTTATTTTTTTGGTCCATCTTATTTTATTTTAATATTGATATTAAACAGAAATATGGAGAATATGCTGGTTTTTTGCTGTTGCTTCTACAGTATTAGTTTTTCCATTTTCCATTTCTGTGATTGTTTTTATATTTGTCTTTTGTTCTATCATTTCGAATGTTTGCTTATGCCATTGGTCAGATTGGTAGTGGCAGAGCTACAAAACCTTAGCAAGGGTTGCCAAGATTGTGTATTTTAAGCTAAAACTGGGCTTGTTTTAGAATGAGAAAAAGCAAGTCAGTAGGTTTTGCGCGAAAATTATTTATGATTTTCAAGATCTTACTTTGTAGCAAATAACATGCTAGTAATATATCTATCAGTGTCAACATATATCTGTAAACAACAAGGATGTTTTGGACTAGCATGTAAAGACATCATTCACCCCAGTAAACATGTTTTGCAATACACCACCTACATCGATTGCTCTACTTTCAGGTATTTTATTCTTTTTTTGAGAGTTAGTTATTAAGAGAGAATTTTGCTAAGACCTGGCAACCCTGAATTCAGGCATTAGCATAGATTTCTCTTGGCTTTGACATTCCATGTGCCATGGATTGACTGTCAATTGAGGTGATTTTAAACAGTCATTGTTATGCTCAATTCTCTGTACCATGATATGCCTGCGCTACAGTTTTGCAGCTTGGTGAACCTCCACGGCATATGGGGCTGTAATATCCTGTGTTACTGAAGTTCAATAGTTTTAACAGTTTATCACTATTTTCCCACAACTAAACTGCAGAAAGCCATGAAATTGAGCACCATCAAACTGCATCCCTGACCATTTGGGAAAGTGTAAGAATTTTCATAAAAAGGCATATTTGGACAACTCCAAAGCCAGAACCATAGAAACTGGGTCACAATCTGCTGTTGTTTCCCCCTCGTGTGCCATACATTGCATCCTGGCAATGAACTCAGTCTTAATTAATATCCCATAATGGTAATGAGATATGAAAAGAAGCAGGTTGATATCAATCAACATTACCATATCGGAACCAATCTGAATAATTGGATAGCACCTGACAGTAGTTCCACTACATCTTTTGTTACCGTGTTAAAGTCTAAATGGGCATGCATGCCTTATCAGTGCAAGCAGGTGTTTATCTCCAGAATTCCTCTGTCGAGAAAGTCACAGACTTGCTGTAGATCAGAACAGCTAACGAACCAATCTATTTTTTATATCATTGCTGATGAGTGGAAAAGTGGCAGGAATTTTGCAAAAGCTAACCACGGCCCTCATTTAATTTCGCAGAACATCTGTCTCACTGTTCCACTTCACTAGACTATCTAACAGGAGCTGGAGAAAATCCCACAAGAGCATTGCACATCAAGCAGCCTGTCTGTTCTTTTACTTACTCAACAGGTCTCATAGCTTAATGACACCTTGTTAGCTTTAATCAGGACCTAAAGGCACCCGCAACAATAGCAACACCAACACCGAGGGAAGAAAGCGAAGATCGTTTAAAGCTGCAGTACAAATATGAAGTAGATAAACATGAGGGGAAAGAAAATAATAATAATAATAATAATTGCTGAAATGCCATGCCTGAGAGAGCAGCCAGCCTTCATATACTTCTGCTGTGGGGGGTTGGGGGAATCATGTTCTTCTGTCAGAAAAATGCAATGAAGCAAGAAATAAAAATGGAAAAATAAAAAACCTGGAAGTGCTTTTTGTAAAACAGGTAAAGAAGACCCAAGGAAGAAAATACACCCTGTTGCTGTTTTCCTTCTGGAAATCAGTATAAAGGAGGAAACCTAGCATACAAATGTTGACTTCATATAAAGAATCATGGTGTTAATGCTTCGACACAGTACCCCAGGACGATTCTTTTACCACACTCCAAGTCAGTTATTTTCTCAATAACAAACAAAGTGCTGTTTCTTATAAAGCAAAAAAATAAAAAATACAATTTGCTACAATTAAATATTTATTAAATAATTACATCAGCAAACATGCCCTCACCACTGCTCTCTGTCACTGATTTGTCACAACAATTCATCGTGTCAAAAATCCCAGAAACAAAAAAGCCTAAAGACCTTTTACTGTACATTAAGTTGGTGCAGTGCTACAGTAGCTCAAAAGGTGAAGGATCATATTTGAAGACTTGGTTACTGATAAAAAAATCAGAGGTTCAAGCCCCAGGGCTGCCAAGCTACCAACGTTGGGGCTTTGCTTCAGGGTGCTGTATAGTATTGAATCAGAGAACAGAATAAATAAAATAAAGACTTCTTTTTCTATAAAATATAAGATGTTGTCACACAAAACAATATAAATGCAATATTCTTTTATATAATATCTATCTACCACCAATTGTTCTTTTCTTTCGGCTTCTTCCATTAGGGGTCGCCACAGCGGATTATCCGTCTCCATACCCCCCTGTCCTCTATCTGCCTCTTTCACACCAACTACCTGCATGTCTTTTCTCACCACATCCATAAACCTCCTCCTTGGTCTTCCTCTTTTCCTCCTTCCTGGCGGCTCCATCCTCAGCATTCTCCTACCGATATACCCACCAATCGCTACATATAAAAGTCTTTATTATCATTTTATTTCTAAGTGACACTGTATTGATTTTTAGATATCAAGATTGAAGAGAAAGATAAAGAAAACAATGAAACAAATGAGTCCAAAAATTTAAACATGCAGCTGTGAATAATGATCATTCTAAATAAACTTGATTCAGTTGAATTCATTATTATTTGTAACCAGCATCATCACACAGCAGCTTTACAGATATTTAGATGTTGATTTAGTTTCTAGCAAACAAGCCAGGGCTGAGAATGATGAGGAAACTTTTCCTGAGGTAAACTGAAGGGAGAAAGGTTTGATACAATAGGATTGATAGATGGGCTTAAAGAATAGAGCCCATCCTTTTCTGGGTGATAACAGAGAGTGAGGTTATAAAATCCTTACAGTACACATCTGTAGAAGAATAAAGTCTAAGAGTGCTAAGTAGTAAATAGTAAGTACAAGCCATTAAGACTGACCTTTTTCTTTTTGTTTTGATGACAAGGTGGCTTAAAGCCTGAGTAAAGTAACACTTCAGACTCTTTTCATGATTACTTCTATTACAAGATCATGATGATGGAGATCTTTATAATTCATATTATGGTTATTGAATGTCATGGGGGATCAGCATATGAATTCATATTCCAGTAAATGTTTACTGTTGATGAAATACCACAAAATATAGCATAAAGTATAACACAAAATAGTAAAGCTCTAGTTTACCTTCTCTAACTTTTGTTTAAACACTACTATGGTTTCATGTCCAATTTATTTTTATTTAAATGTATTTATTTTTAATATATTTTTAATATACATTTATTTTTCAGTTTTATTGTATGTCACATTTAATAATAGACATTTATCCCAAACCAGCTTTACAGAGACAAAGAGGTTATAAAGATAGAATGTATAAGTTTAGTGCCCATAAGATTCTTTCCTATGCTGTACGTTGATCCCTAATCAGTGAGCCAGTGGCGACTGTGCCAAGGAAAAACTCCCTGAGACGGTACGAGGAAGAAACATTGAGCGGAACCAGACTCATAAGGGAATCCATCATTATCTGGGTGGCATCGAATGTCACCTACATGTCTCTATGAATAATCCTAATGCTTCATTGATGTCATATGTCATAATTAAGTTAGGTCTAAATTTAATTATGTATATGGTGTAGCTTGATGCATGATGCATTTGTGGAAAAACAATGCTGCCCCACCTACACATAGAAATGCAAATGATAGATAGGATGATGTCCTAATTAAAGTAAAAAAAAATGGGGAATAAAAACTATTAACTTTGATGATGATAGGTGAAGATAAAGCCTAAGTAAGCACATACATTAATTCATACATACATACATACATACAGACATACAGACATACATACAGACATACAGACATGCAGAGACTATATGGACTAAATTTGTGGACACATCAGCTTTGCATTTGCTTTTTGAACATCCGATTCCACATTTAGCATCTATTTGCCGTTAATATAATCTCCACTCTTCTAGATTTTGTAGTGTGCTTGGAGATTTGTGCTAGGGTGTTAGGAAAGTCAGGTACTGATGTAGGGTGAGTCCTGGAGGCCTGAGGTGCAATCAATATTCCAGGAAGGAGTCTCCAGAGTCAGCACTTTGTAGCAGTCCGATGTAAAATGTTTATAAAGCTTGCAGTACAAATGACCTTTGGGGTTTTTTGGAAACAGATAGAAGGTAGTTAGATTCAAATTTGTCACTGCACAGTAAAGGTACTCTGCAACAAAACACACTAAAACTGTGTGTGTGTTAATTATGTATACTCTGTCTGTGCTTACACATATTAATAGTTGGATCATGTATTCTCTTTTGTTGCTGCACTGAGTCGCTCCATATTTGCGTAAAGTTTTGTCACCGAAACGCACCAGTTTTGGATGAATGGATGGATGGATGGTTGGATAGATGGATGAATGGATGACAACAAAATGAAGTTTAGCATCTACCAGAAATGCAAATAGCAGCATTATGCAATGTGCAGATAATATGTAAAAACATATTGAATAGTTAATTGGAGCATGATATGTGAAAGACACAATATATGTAGAGAGATATGGGATATATACATTATATATACAATATGAGATATGCACAATTTATGCACAACTGTAAAAAAATGTATACACAGTGTACATACTGATGATTATGTAGATATGTAAAAGAGAATCTAGGAAATGAGTGGTCTCCAGGCAGAAACCAGTATGTGTATTTCTGCTTTTTTAATGACTTATTTATAAATAAGAGCAACTTCCAAATAGTGTAGAAGTGATAAGAAATTCCACATGATGCTGTCACCTATCAGGATGTTGTCAATATGGATTTTCCAGAAAGTGGACAGAATGGTTGGGCTTTCTTGTTTTGTTCATCTGTTTATTTGGTTTAGATATTGATGCTTGACAACCTGAGATAAGGATCCCCATAATATCTGGAAAAAAAAAAAAATACTGAATTGTTAAGATGATAGAGTGTTGTGAAATATCGAACTAAATATATATAAAGGATTCTCAGTAAGCATTTTCCTTGAACATAAAACCAAAAATGGCAATAACCGAGTTCAATTTGTGATCTATTCAGCGAGGTTATAAAATAGCTGAGAGCACATATTATAGGGTCAAGGATGGGAATGCTCGTGGCCTTTTCTATAAAAGCTGACATTTGGGACAGTAGGTGGATGGGGAGGGGGTAGGAGAGACTCAGCAACCCTGAGGAATTTTCTCGCTCAGAAATCAGGCATAAAAACATGGCAGTGACCAGATTTTTCTGCAAACAATCATGGAATTATGTTGCAATTGCTTTTATCTGTTTTGATGTCAGACAAACTTTAAATTTGCTGCTATACCTTTCAGACACGCCCATTGAACTGGAGCTCATTGTAGAACGCAAGTAAACAATATTGCTGATAGCAGCTCTGAAAACACAGGCACGAAACTATTGAGAGCATTTTTTTTTTTTTTATCATAAGGAATATTTAATAAGTGAGGTGTTGAATATTGATGAGGAACAGCAGTTTAGGGAAATGTTTTAGTAAGCACTTTGTGTACTCAATAATTTACTTTTATTGTCCAAATATGGCAGGAGGTGACTGTATAGTCACAATGGCATAGTGGTTAGGACATTTGCTTCACAGCTCTGTGGTTTGGGGTTTCAAAACTCTCTTCGTCACTGCATACATGAAGTTTTACATTTTTTATCCTCATGCGCTTGGGGGTTTCTCGGGGTACTCCAGATTTCTTCTCCAGTCTAACAAAGCCAGACTGTAGTCTGATTGACGTTTCCAAGTGGTCTGTAGTGTGCGACTGAGTATATGCTCAGAGTTTTGCTCAGAGTTCCCTAGAATAGGCTCCAGGCTCCCCCTATGTCAGATAAGCAGTATAGAAGATGGATAGATGGATGGATGGATGGATGGATGGATGGATGGATGGATGGATGGATGGATGGATCTAAATAAAATTAGGCACAAACAAGTGTCAATCTTATTCAGCAGGCTAACAACGTCTACATTTTGAATAGAGGAAAAGCAAAAGCAATACCTTGCATTTTACACCACCAGGCAATTTCTTTTCAGAGGTGATAGAGTCAGTTTTGCTCATTTTCTTGCCCAGTACTAGGATCACATTTATGGAACCATATAGAATCAGTAGTTTAGACACAGAATCAAGTTTCTATATTCAACCTTCCACCTACTCTATTCTTCTGGACTTTATGTCCATGATAAATGACTCAAATGTTCAGCTGTGGTTTCTGTTGCTGTCTCTGATTACTTAGCATCATGTGGAACAATGTCTACATTTAAGATAAACTAATCAATAAGGATGCTGATCCCCTAGCGGCAGCGGTCGTGCAGAACCTCGACGAGGCCACTGATCTGGGAGAGGGAGGCAGTAATGAGGTGTGCATGAGTGTGTCAGTGGACCCGGAGAAATCTACTGCACATGGGTAGAATACTAGAGAGGTCCAGCTTGACGCTCGAGCCTGAGAGAAATCAATGCACTACTTTGTGTTATAGCCAGTTTAATTCAGCCACTGATTTTCTCTCTCTCTCTCTCTCTCTCTCTCTCTCTCTCTACCCCCCCCCCCCAATCCCCCCCGCCCCACCCCTTCCTCGGTTGGCTTAGACGAGCATTTAATGATCCAACAAGAAACGACGGGTAATCAATTTATTAGAGGCTTAATGTATGTATCCTCATTCAACCTTAATTAATATAAACGTAGGAAGCTGCAGTGACATAGGAAGCTGTGTCACAAGTGGGGGTGGCGGTTAAGGAACGGTGTTTGTGTTTATATAATTGAATTTAAACATTCAAACCAATAAAAGAAGACAAAGTACAAAGAAAAGATCAATCATTAAAAATACATTATTTATATATTTTTTATTTATTTTATTGCATTGAAATAACCATGAAAATGTAATAACCAAAAGCCATGAAATTATTTAGTACTTTTCCCAATAACAGATCATACAGATCCCAAACATTAGCCTACATCCATATACAATATAAATAGGGTTTACAGCATAAAGTTTGATTTTATTATCCACTGAACAATCAGGATAAAAGCCCTATTGTTAAATTAAACCAAATTTGCAGTGACTAATGTAATCTTTACAGCTAGAACTACCCATAAATATTATATATTTGCAATTCACTACACTCCCATAAGGTGTTTATTTCAATGTTTGCCATTCTAAATTCTATATAATTATATTAGCTTTTTTTGTGATGATAATTTTGTAAATGATCTTTGTTGTTTCATTGTCTTGCATTTGCCAAGGGGACAAAAGTAGTCTACTCATTTTTCTATCCCACTTACAAAAAATAAGGCAGTGGGGAGTTGAAATGCTATTTGCAACAAGTCAATAATGAAGCTGGAAATCATATTGTTATAATAAAGCCAATTTACAGTGATTGACATGATGATTACAACTCAGAATATTCATGCTTGGCAATATGAAAGACTCCAATTTGATGTTAATTTTACTGCTGGCTACATTCCCCTCTTACACATAATATATTGGTCTTTTTATGTATTTATTTTGTGTATTTTATTTATTGCTTTTTATGGTACATCATATTGCAAGACAACAAAAAAAAAAAGTCTCAAGAATATTCTGGCAAGCTTGTAGATATGACATGCACATAGAAAAATGTAATAATCTTAATGGTCTGCCCAGGAAATACTTAAGCTCTTACGTAAGCCAACTCAGAATGTAGAAAACTTTTTCTGTGTACATGCTGATGTATATGTTGAATTTCAGTCTGAGAATGTTGCAGGTAATCAGTAGCGGCAGCTTTTCTGGCTGGATTTTTCCTCAGGCATGGATATGACATCTAAAAAAAAAATCTCATTATATTCAAGGACTGACTAAAGCACTTCGCACCATCTTCAAATTCCTGCATGTTATTTACTAATCTGCAGTATCTGTTGTTCATATTTCAGAAGTTGAAATGACTTAATGTCCCAATTCATCTACTGTCTGTTTTAAATAATGCATTAGAATTGGTGTGTCACAAATTGTAGTATGATGAAATGATGATCCAAGAAGTACCTGGATGGTCTACTATTTCTGGTAGATTTTATAACGTGGATCCATGAATAAGTTTGAAGCTAATTTTTGCACAAAGGAGAAGTTTTGTTTCAGGATGCAGATGTCGATGAAATGTGGAAAAACAAAGCAAGGGAATGGTCAATTCTCTAGTATAATTTATATAGGGAATAATAAATAAAGGATAGCTGAAATGCAACAAGGATTTGCATCAATGTTCTCCTCCATTTGTTATTTGGCCCTGCATAATTCTTTGTTGCATTCTTCCAGCACATAATAAACATAGATAAATTGGTTCATTTTTCCATTAACAGACTGTTAAGGTTAGACAGACAGTTTATTTTTTCTGAATAATTCTCAAAGAGCCATATTTAGCTCCACATGACATTTTGGAGGTAGTTTGATATCTGATAAAGCACCTGATATGGCCCTTAACTTTACTCCCCGAACTCCTTCATGGATAATGACTTTATTACTGGTCCATTGAAACACTACCAAACAAAGCTCACGATTGAAGTACTACACAATGTCCCATCAAACATGCCTTTTCCCTCCAGATAGAGTTTTATATTGAGTGCTTGTTATTTATTTATTTATTTTTTGGAACCAGGGGAAGGTTGCTGCAGCTGAGCAGGTCTGAGATTAGAGCTCTGAGGGGAAATGGGGTGACAAGAAAGGGGTTGACGAGGGCCTCATTGATTAGATGATGGAATGTTGGTGTGTTTTCCCCCAGATAGAGACCAATTGAGCTGTGTGCAGCCATGTGATGAGTGGAAACCTGTTGTACAGGACAAATGAGAGATCGGAGAAATAAAGGAAATTGAGGGAACTAGAGGAGTGGTAGAGCATTCCATCGAAGTTTTGGGAACGCCTACGCGAGGCTCTGTCGCGGCCATTAGAGAGCGCAAACAAAGAGCGTGAAAGCGGCGCTGTGCGTCGACTTCGCACTACGCTTAAGAAAGTCAAACTCTGTTTACTATTGATCTTTTCTTAATGGTCATTTAGAATGATTAAAGGGTTTAGGCAAGTCCAAATTCCTTAGAGGCCTCCAGTGCACTGGCACACACGCTCTGTTCATTACTCTCTAAAAGGAAAGGGAATGACCCTTGGCAGGCCCTAATACACTGGCCGTTCGGAGTGTGAGCCATATTAACATAGTGCAACTCAAATCTGCAAAGCTGCTCATTAAGTGGGAAAGACTGGACTTTAGTAGACTGTAAGAGGTCTTTTTTCTAATTATGCAATTACATTCTATATGCTTATATACTTACAGGGAAAAAAGCCCTGACGCAGGCGTTGTGGTGTACTTGCAATTTAATGGAATGTTAAGATTTACAGGAATAATGTCAGTCAGGAAAAGCTTTGAGGGAACATTACCTATGCCCATCAAGGCAGATTTTATGCCTTTTCACTACTTAGTAATTCAAGTCGCTGTAGGATATCTCAAAGACGTAAAATATAAGATATGAATGCCACGCGAAGACATTCATATGCCGTTTCGAATTGATCGGTCCAATCTAACACTTTATACTGCGACGGAAAATTGAAGACAGGCGAATATATGCATGATTTATGGTTTACATGCATCGATAGAAAGAGCATCCATTTGTTTCCCTTCTTCACATTGGCAGGATTAAAAAAAAAAAATGGTAAAATAGTATTTTCAAATCTGATGCAACATTTAGTGATTGCATTTATTTTGCATCCCTGCCTTGACCTTATACCCCCTCTATCAAATGTTCACACAGCCAAATGGCTAAAAATCATTTATTGTTAATGAGAACGGGGGGATGCATAGCAACAGGAGGCCATTGATGATGCAAAGTGTTTGATCTGAGCTTAACTTTAATCAAATGAGTAGCCAAGCAAAAAGGCAGCCCTCTATACAAGTGACAGTTGGTGGTGTGCTAATTTCAATCTATGCGTCCCTAGATGCTATCTCTGAAAAAAAAAGCACATTGGATTTGTTTGTATATTGCCATATCCCCTATTTTAAAGAAATATTACTTGATTTATAGTCTAGTGAGTGGTTTTGCCAGATTTTTAGCCATCTATAATATATTTTTACTAATAAATCAACAAGGACACCGTCATGAAGTTATCATATCATTATTACGTGGTTTCTGTAACCATCTTTGTTCATTCATTATATACACATATGCTTGTTACTTGGTTCTTGATGTTTTTTTTGCTATCTTTTCTCTATCATTTATACGCTCTAGCACGTGTTCTCATGCGCATCAGTATCAAATGTACTATGTACTATGTTTCTTAAGACTATAAAATGCTTAGGTTGTCCTCCTGCATGCAACTAAAATTCTGATTACCGTAATTTTCGGACTATAAGCCGCTACTTTTTTCCCACACTTTGAACCCCGCGGCTTAAACAACGAAGCGGCTTATTTATGATTTTTTCCTGGATTTTTCCCGGTTTTACAAACTTCAAGCCAAAAAACTGAGCCCCATAACAATAGACCAATAAAATTTCCGAACGGAAACGAAAAAAACGCACCTCACCTGTGGTCTGAGCTGCACAGCATCGGGTGATTTTTAAACGCATGACGATGCTAAAAGATAAACTCCCGAGAGAAATAGTTGTGAAAGGAAGGAGGAAGACAGTGAACAATGACTTTTTTTTGGTAGGCTACTGTTTAGATACAAGCTGTTGTAATGCGTTGAGTCTGTGTCATGAAATCATATAAGCACAGACAGGTTTCCAAAACTCGTGCTTTTTTATTTTTTTTATCTTTTTATATTTTTTTAATATCTCGGTATTTGATAAATGCGGTGGCAGGCTATTCCAAAAATGGCGCTCTGCTCTTAAAGGAGCCACAACATATTTCAACAGTTACACCGTGTGTAACGTGTCTTTCGTTAAAGCCTGTGTAAAGTTCATTAGTTTCATTGTAGACACCTGCGGCTGATAGACAGGTGCGGCTTATTTATGTTCAAAATAAAAATATTTGTAAAATTCAGTGGGTGTGGCTTATATATGGGTGCGCTTAATAGTCTGGAAATTACGGTATTTTTAGAATAAAGAAGCCCAGGTTGTCTCCATGTATATAATAAACCATCTATGTTCTAATAAACTAAAAGGTATAAATAGCTCACCATATGCACTTTTTCCTGGTAAAAAAAAATAAATAATTAATCCATGTATTAAGATTTTGGTGTCACTAGCCCAGAGACAAAGAAAAGTGCAGTATAGTACCTTGATTTTCAAGAAAGACTAATCTGGTATGGCTGAGCAATCACCAATTGCTTTTTTTTTGCCTCTTACAATTATAAATTTATTCACCAGCATTTATTCGGATCCATCAATGCATCTTCCTCATATCTCTCTTCTGGAAAAGCCAGACTTGAGTTGATTTTCCTCCAGGTATTTTCTGGAAAAATAAGCAGCCTCTAAAGTTAAAGCCAGAGAGGTGTTAAAACTGTTGTAATGCTCACTTCATGTGGAGCGGATCTTCAGAAACAGTGCAGCATATGGTGTGATTTACTTTACAAAATCAATATCACAACATGCACTACATTTACTTTTGCCAGGCCCTGCACAAGCCAGAAATACAGGAAACCCTGAAGCTTCACCGCGCTACTGGAACTTCTCCTGGATAGCGGAGGACGTTCTTGGCTTCCCAGAAGACGCATCAGCGAGTTCGGGTAAGTCATCCTCCCTCAAAAGGCTTTTGTTTAAAAGAAAGAATAGCTTTTTATAAGATGTGACGGGTGTCAGCAGCTTCCAGTCACCACATATATGCGGCTCTGTCTTATTAAACGCTTCGTTTTACAGTTTCTGAACGTCTCAGCTTGGCATGCAGTCGGAATGCACTTGATCTGATCAATATACAAGTCAAGCGTTTTCGTTTGCATGAATATTAGACTAACTGGTATAAAAAGGGGTTTAGGTGAGTGTGACGAGAGAGTGATATAAATAGAATTAGACAGGCATGAGGACAGAAAGCCTGAGAGAATTTGTACAGCTGAATACTGAAAGCATTCACAACACATTGAATGTTTAACAATTAAGGAAGCATAGACTGCTTTTTATTACGAAATCTATCTTCTTTTCCCCTCTTTTTTCCCCCTTTCTGGCTGTGGTCGCTGTCTTTGATTCCTATTTATAGATGTACTTTTAGAATCCCAGACCTGCCTACACTGAAGATGAATAAAAAAGTACAGGAAGAGAGAGAGCTAACTGAAGTAGACAAAGTGACTGGGGGCTAGCATACACCCCTGTATAGTTCCTTACTCTGGTTTCTAACATGACCGGCTTGACTACACTGTTCTAACATGTCTGTGCTGATTGGTTCAGGAGTGCAAACATTTAGCATTACATTTAATTTTAGGCCTATTTAAATCCTTTTTTTTTGTTGTTTTTGTTTGCCAATTTTTATTTTATTTTTATTTTTTTCTGAAGCTGTGTAGTGGCATCCTTTTGGAAAAAAAAAGATATTTCTCATACTTTTATATATACAGTGGAACCTCGGGTTACGAACGCCCCGGCATACGTATAATTCAGGTTACGAATCGCAGTTCATCAAAATTTTGCCCTGGTTACGAACAATATATCGATACGAACGCCGCCACCAAAAATCGCAGGCAAGTTGGTTGTTTTTGCTCTATCCACGCAGCTCGTCACATCAGTTAGCGTCCTGTGTCCCTAGCGAGAGCATCGTGTTACTTATCCGCTTGAACTTTTCCCGGCAGCAGCGTAACAACTCGTTAGTTGATGCTCGTGGAATGATGAGATGGACAACATTAGCCGATGCATAACCACTTTACTTGTTTTTATGAAGATAGATTAGCAGGGTTACAGTCTTTTCCAAGTACAATACCCATAATGAATTTCACTCTGGACTTCAATACCAACTGATAGTAGCCTTAAAGAAACAGCTCTCATTTTCCTCTAATGCAACAATTGTCTCAGCGTCGTGTTAATAACACTGTCTTTAATATTCTATAATATAATATATAATAATATATAAATAATATAATATAATAAGATTCTCCTTCCAAACAATAACTCTCCTCCTCCCCTTCTACGAACGTCGTCTTCTGCAGCGAGTCTTCTCAAAGGAAAGTACCGGTAAAGATCTTTTCCTCTTTTGTATGTTTTATGTGGTATGATTTTAATATAACATGTTAAAAGTAAATAATATTAGTGAATATTGGCTTTATTTTTATTTAAGTAATATTTTTGGTTGTCCAGAACGAATTACCAAGTTTCTGTTCATTATTATGGGGAAATTTGTATCGGGATACGAACTTTTCAGGTTACTGAATAAAGTACCGAACGAATTAAATTGTAACCGAGGTTCCACTGTATGTATATATATATATATATATATATATATATATATATATATATATATATATATATATATATATATATATACACACACACACACAAATATATATAGCTTCTAAATTATTCAATTTAAACATCAGACTTTTACTGTTTTAAAAAACATTTACAAAAAGCTATTTATATGTGAATGATTATAGGTCTGTCTGAATACTCATTGCTGATTGGCTGGAAAGTGTGTTCCAACCGTTGAATGCACAAGCACTTCCTGTCAATTTAATCACTGTTTAAATGAATGTAATGCCTATACATAGACCCGACCTAACCTACAAAATAAACTTAATTTTAATAATTAATTTAATTTTCAATTTTCATAGCAAAATGTACACTGCAAACATCAGTGATGATTTTAACTAATGGCAAGTGGTTAAAGAAGATCCACAACTAGGTTAGGTTCCTGATTGTTAATTAAATAAAATAATAACTTATACTAATTATTTATCATGCATTTAAATGATAACCTATACTAACTATTGATTATCCTTTATATATTTAATTCAATTTTCATAGCACTTTTAATAATGGACATTGTCCCAAAGCAGTTTTATAGAAATGAATAGATTTCTAATAAAAATGTAACATTTATAAATTTAAGTTTATCCCTAATAAGCCATTGGAAACAGTGTAAAGGAAAAACTCCCTGAAATGTTATGAGTAAAAAGCCTAAATCACATATAGTTGATTGTACTGATGGATGCTTAAATGCAAAACTATTCGTGGTAATTGCAGCCCTAAATCATTGTAGCAGATTGTTTACATTCATTACAGTCCAAATCAATGCTCATGGTTTTTAAGTTTAATCTTCCACAGTAACCTCATGGATTCTTAGACTGTTTATGTGAAACCATCCTCAGCAGTTGTGAGTGGTCTCTAATTGAAGAATACTCAATCCAAAAGTAGAATCAGAATCAGAAATAGCTTTATTACCAAATATGTTTCATGCAAAAAGTTTACCTTGGTGACAGGAGCTTTCAGTACAGGAGACAGTACAGCCATATGATGCATACATGCATAGCAATTACACAGTAGAGATGAAATATAACAAAATTGAGAAAACAGACAATTAAATAATGCACTATATACAGAAGTAGAAATATTGTTTAAATGAATGTACAGATATGTTATTTACAAGTGTGCAGTTTATAAATGTACCATATAAATTCTCTGTATAAATGTGTCAGTTATGATGGACAATTTATGTTATGAATTTTGTAATTGTTCACACTGAGTATATCCTGGTGGAGGGTGCTCTGAAGCGCCAAACAGAAGGCAACGGTTCGAAAAGAGAGTGGGCTGTATGTGGGGGTCCAAAGTGATTTTCTTAGCCCTTTTTCTCACATTGGAGGTGTAAAGATATTGGTGGTTGGGCAGGGGGCACGAATAATCCCCTCAACAGTCCTGATTGTCTGCTGTAGCCTCTTGATGTCTGATTTGGTAGCTGAACCAAACCAGACAGTTATGGATATACACAGGACAGACTCAATGATGGCCGAGTCGAACTGTTTCAGCAGCTCCTGTGGCAGGTTGAATTTCTTGGCGAAGGAAGTACAACCTCTGCTGGGCCTTTTTAGCAATAAAGTCAATGTGATTGTCCCACTTCAGGTCCTGAAAGATGTGGTACCCAGAAACTTGAATGACTCCACTGATGTGGTTTCAAGCACTTTTTACAAGAAAGTACTATATTATCTACGTTTACACACTATCACCTTCAAAGTAGTCCCCTTGCACAGCATTGCAGTGCTCCCAGCGTTCCTGACACTTTTGAAATGTGTCCTGGAAGCCCACTTTTCAAGGCCTGTCAAGCACCTTCTGCAGTTTGCACTGGATCTCCACAATGGTGTCAAAACGGCCAGCTTTGAGCTGGATCTTTATCTTTGTGAAGAGGCGAAGTCTGCAGGAGTCAAATCTGGCAAATAGGAAGTGAGATAATGTTGTTTCCGGTGAGAAACTGAGGAGAACTCAGTGACAGGATCCATTGTCATCTGATCTAAGTTGCTGTCCATGAAATCACAGACGTGGTAACACATGATAAGAATAGTAGCACCTGCACAGCTCCCTATTTACACAGGACAATGTCTTTTGGCACACTTACTTATAAGGGATGGTGTTCTCTATGACTGTGTGTGCAGTTTTGTGCAGCACTCTGTTAGCATGTTACAAAACTAGTCTAGAAAATGTTTGATTCCACCTTATAAGACACGACACAATCAACAAATTTAGTGAATGAGTGAGAGTGGGTCGGATGACAGCATATAACATTTCAGTTTATCATAACACTGTACTGTATATCCATCTCCAGATTTATTGCTTTGCCTAAAAAACCCTGTACAGTAAAACCCCGTTGTATGAGCAAATAATAGTATGAGCAAACGAAGATACGAGCGACTTTACTCGCAAAATTTTACCTTGTTTCACGAGCAAATTTAGAAGGCATGAGCAAACCCATGCTGCAGGTTCCCCATTTTCGGTGGAGGGAAGCATCAGTTGCTTAGTTGATGACGTATCACTCGGTCGCTCTCGTTGTTCAGTGCAGCAAAAACATAACTTTTTTTAGTGTTATTTTTTTATTTCAATAGAAATCTTGGAAAAAATGTCTCCCAAGAAAATCAGTGATGGTGCTGCGAAAACGAAAGTAAATAGAATTACCATGGAAACCAAGAAGGTTATGAGCGTGGTGCGCGTCTCACACTCGCAATCAACCACTACCACATGGGTCAGTGTTAAATTATCTTTACATTACGGTAATTTGCGGTGTATTTGCTTGTTAAAATAGACTACAAATACATTTTAAGTGCAGAAATAAGCAAACGAATGAGGTTTCGGAACGGATTAAATCACTTTTACATTCATTCCTATGCAGAAAATTTGTTCGAACGTACTAGGAATTTTCAAGAACGAATTATGCTCGCCCAAAGGGGTTTTACTGTACTAATAAAAACCTGTTCATATTTGACTAAACAAATTTGTTTTCAGCCTAGACTGAGACTGTATGTGAGTCCCAACCACCCTTTGGAACAGCAAGAAAGCTCTGCCCTCTAGTGTAGTCCTCACTATTCAAAGTACCAACATATAGCCTGCACCTTTTGATGAATGTAGGTATGGAAAATTGTAATCAGTGAAATGTTTGGTTAGGTGCATTATATTTAAGTAGCAGTATTTTATAATAATGAGAGATGTTTGCAAAATGTGTTAAAATGAGTCAATGTTGGAATTCTACTTGTTATAATAAAACCATCGAAGACAAGTGTGGGAATCTCCCTTTTTAACTCAATTTTGAATTTCATGAATTATTACATAATTATTATTATTTTTTTTTTATAGAACTCCATATTATTGTATATAATGGATTTTTTAACCCTATACTCACAACAGAAACAATGTGCTGTAACAAAGTTGTTCATTCAGTAAAAGCTGATGAGTTACACAGCAGGCAAAGCAACATTTCCAGTAGAAATTTTGTTTAAAACACGTGAGCAGGTAAGATGGTTATTGTTTTCCCTTCTACTGTAAAACATGATTCATGTTTTTTAGTTCTGCATTAGAGCTCCGGAACCAGCCGGTGTAACTTTTCATTTTGCAAAGGGTTTGATGTGTTTCATCTACCCAATGAACCAGGATCAGTGTTTTTGCCATAAAATAGATGGCAGTGATTGCAAAGAGTGAACGCTGGTTCGGCTCCTTCTGACAAGAGTAGACAGTGATTCACCGCACCGGTCTGACTTATGTTCATACATTTCCAACCAGATTTTTTTTTTATTTTAAGTAAGAAAGACAAATGATTTGTGCTCAGATGGATGGTTTTGCATAATATTCTGCGGTATGTGTTATATTCCACTACCTCGGCACTACTCTGAGAATAAAATGGCAAACAACAAAAAGGGCATCGACCAGAGTGACTAGAACAGTGTGAGGTGAAAAACTGCTAGATGTATGAACATGAGATAATCCTGAGTAATTCTGTGATTACTATGATAGATGGTTTAGGGGTGATAAGGTTCTGAGCAGCACATTTCACTTTTGAAGGGAAAAAAAATCCCTGAGTGACTTGCATATGTATCTTTATATTAAATGTTATTCAATTAATTCTTCAAAGTTAGCATGCACATGTGATCTGCAGTGGTGCTTATAATTTCTATTTTTTTGCTTCTGAGTTTGACAGATTTTACTTTTTGACATTTTGGTCTATTTTCACTTTAACAATCTCCAATACCCAAACAGTCAGATTTATCATTTTCTTTAAATCTACCTAGCGCTATAACTAGCACTAGCACTTTTTTACCTCCTCACCTGGACATTTTGCTAAAACAAATCCAAGTTCAAAGTTATAGTGGGTGTTAGCTCATAGACCACAAACTAGCCGAGTTGAGGCTTTGAAGTAACTCCTACGTATAGCATCTTTTCACTGTTAGCATGCTAACAATGATGCTAAACTCTGCACAAGTATAGCAAAGAAACATTTACAGCACCCAGTCACAGCACCAGAATTGTTCATCTTAAATATTTCCATATAAACATATTTCAGGGTGAAGAATGTCTTTAAGGTCACCATGTGTTAATGAGAATGTGTGTAAGCAACTTTTTAATCCTAAGGTGTAGGACGTCTCTGCATCTGTCTGTCGGTGACCCTTAAGTCCCTCGTTAGCTAAATCATATGAATGAAAGTCCCTCAGTATTTCATTGCATGGACGTGTCCTTTAATCATCAGTGCTCATGTCAGCGGTTAGGTGGCCTACAGATTTTTAGCAGCATCACAGTTCTCCCATGCTCCCCAGCTTCATATGAAAGGCTAGGAGTCAGATTGGCATAAGGAACCCAAGACTGTGATCCCTCAAGGCTGTGTAATTGGTGTCACTGTGATGATGCTGTGCTCTGTGATTTATGCCAGGCCGCCCAACCTACCAGTCAGCGAGACCATGAGCGATACTTTTTCTCATTACTCACTTTGACGTGGTGCCACTAAGGTGGAATGCGGAACAGCTGACCCCCCAAAACCCCCACCCCCATGCTTTCTCACACGTACCAACTTCTGCCCATTCTGAGTAATCAGATTGTCAATAAAAAAAGACTGGTTTTGAATTTCATTGCCAGTGAACACACAACACCTGCCTCTGTATCCAAAGCATCTGATGGAGAGAAACAGATGACAGAAAGGTGGACTTATCATTAGTCTATTCTCCATAGTTGAAGAAATGTGCCAAAATTTAAATTCTGATTCTGCTAGACAGATTTTGCCAAGACATGTTTGGAGAGCAGTAACATGGGTGAAACATGACCTGTAAGGAGGAAGCTAGCTAGCATGCCGTGTAGCACATTTTAGGCGTAGTGATGTATGACCAGTGTCCTCTCAGCATCTGTTGTGTGCTGACATTTATTATGGGCGACAGTGGAGAGCTTGGCTGGACGCCGCAGGCAGGAGGGCAAAGTCTCTGCACTTCAAATCGAGACGGATCTCCTCCTACACAAGCATGACACTAGAACTAATGCTTACTCTTGTTTGGAGAGCTGCTCTGATTGAGCCCCATCTGGAGCATGGGCAGTGCGTTGCCAGAAAACTGCAGACTGGCATCTGTTTTTGTGAATAGGAGAAGGTAGAGGGTGGTCCCGTGCCTATTTTGTCGTCAGCAGTTTTCCTGTCGGTGTACTGTATTTCGGGGGTTTTTCCATGTTACACATAATACTTGTATGAGTGCTGTCGAGTACTTAATTATGATTGGTCGCAAGCTGTTGACTCATTTGCTATAACAGCATAGCTCATGTTGCATTAATATATTTTATTACATCACATTAGGTTAATATGCTCATTCTAAAACATTATCATTTTCTGTGTTGCAAATATACAGATATTTGTGTATGTTAAAAGCTTGTTGATTTCATACATTTTCCTGTGGGGAAATGTTTATCATTTTATAGTGCTTCTTAAAATTTTGAGATAAAACTCAAACTTTTTTCCATCATTGATAAAATGTGCATTTTCTTGGTTACGAAGAGAAAAGAAAGATACAGGGGTGATAGCTTTTCCACTGTATGTGATAACTGGATAACAGATGATTCATGAAAACTGCCCAATCGTACACCATTCGGTTAGTGCTTAATATTTCCCTAACAGTATGTGAGCAGTTAGAGGGGCATAAGCCTTCAGGACTATGATGGAAGGAAAAGATAATGTATACGACACTTAAAATCTTTTGGTTTATATGGACCATTCCTCACATTCTAATTATCTTGATCAATAGTGTTAACTCAGCACATTGAATTAATTGCCTGTCTATATGAGGTCACTATTATGAATTTTTGCACGATTCACATCCTGTCATGACATTTAGTTACTGGTACCTTTGTGTTTTAAGTGAATTTTTTTTGAAGGACAGTAAAGGAAGGAAAGACACGCACACACAAACTGATCCAATTTCTTTCTTTTTTTTTTTTTCTTTTTCTGCCTGCTTTTTGTCATTAACAAGCTTTCCATTCATGAGCTCCCATTGGTACATACAGCGTCTGAATTCAGCGTCATCTGCACTAAAATGAGAGCGAGATTGAATTTTCCTGTGAAGTCCATCCTAAGCCACAGAAACCAGTTAAGGAAGCATCGGCAAGTAATAGATGTCTTTGCCGCTGCTCCCGTGCATTTCACGTGTGGCTTTATTTTAGCCAGTTCACATCGTTCTACATCTTCTGTATCCATCATCGTGCGATCATGACTCATCCGTTCGTCTGTCCGTCCCGCCTCTCTCTTTTGACATGCTGCCGCGGGCCCTGCATCATTCGCTCCGCAATCTGGGGCATACAATAAACAATCCGCAGATACAAATATTTTGCACACAGTGGCAAATGCAAACATGTTTGTGGGCGCTCTTGGCCAGGTGCTTTTATTAGTGCGAATGTATCGAACTTCAGTTTGTAGATGGCGAAGCTTGTATGCAAATCAGCGAGGCAATTATTTTTGTTTGCTCTCCTGGTGGAGACAGGGCTGTGCTGTAAAGCAGGAGCATGGCCATTTGTATTCCAGACGGAAACCGGCCGCACCTGGCTTTGCTCCAATGCGACCCCTGACTCGATGAGGTAACCAAGCATTCAATCTCGTGATAAACGAGGTCGGGGTCACTCTGACATTATAGGCTCATTAACCCAAAGTGGACTCTATAGGTCCGTACCACCACCTAGGCCGAATCAAGGACCACATCACAGATGAAATAAGAACTACGGCCACAATAAATCAGCACTATTATTTATGGCCTCTCTAGAGGGATGAGTCATTTTAGATTTACTAGTTACATTTATGTATTGTCGGCCACCATTGGGAATATCATTAATCTACAAATAGTCTATTCCTGCTGTGCCCTGTTTCACTCTGAGGTGATTATTTAACCCCTAACGAACGACTGTTATGGTGTCACCCCATAACATCGTCGTATGTTCAAACCAACATACCTATTCATAATCTTAAAGAGTTAGTTTATGCTCTGCAAATATATTTACAAAACTAATCTGAGCACCTGCTAAAACAGAAGTGATGACGTTCTACTCTGAGCAGTATGCTGCCAATTACCACTGACGGGACTTCCCTGGCAGGGATCCTCCACTCAACATCTTACATTCTGGCTGCTCTCAATGTTTTTTTTCTAATGATCTGACCCCATTGGAGAGGAACGTAAAAGTGCAGGAGGAATCATTTGGCATTTTGAATTTGCAAATTTATGGCCTATAAAGGCTCTGTGCCAGTGGCGTTTACAGGTCCCCTTGATGCTTTATAGCCACAACCCTTATGTCAGGATACCCACAAAGCACCTTGGTCTGTGCATTAGTATTCATAGATATTGGTACAGACTAATCGCCTGCCTGGGTATTAAGCTCACAAAATGTGTTCTTATAAAGCCTTCAAAGTAGTGAATAGTTTATATAATATAATATAAAATTATATATATATATATATATATATATATATATATATATATATATATATATATATATATATATATATATATATATAGTCTAGAAAAAGTAAATAATTTTAAATTAAGCTATAAAATTATATATAAACTTTGAAAAAAGGTGTATATAGTGTATATAAAATCTCCAGCTCTTTACTGTCTTTGCAGATCAGTGTATAACATTTAATGCAAGTTTAAAATAATATGGTCATGGTGTGTTTGTCATGGTGAAGTTAAGTTACTTATTGGCTCCAGTAATAAGAAGCATTAATTCTCAAGTGGATTTAAAAAATAAATACAGGATGAAATTGATTCGTAATAGATTTTGAGATCATGCTGATTTAGCAACCAAGATTATATATACAGTGAATTCATACTTACATCAATATGTTGTAATGATTTTATAAATATTTGCAAAAATAGAACAAAAACGAAACTCAGTCCAGTAAGTTACAGTGTATATCAAGTATGCTGTTATTTGCCTTGCACTTTTAATGAAGATAGAAATCAATAATTTGATTGTCCTAAGAATTATTGATCCCAAATGAGCAATCCAGGTGTCACATTGCAACAAAAACCTCCTTAGATGACAAACTCTTCTGTGTTTCTCTGATTAATAGGAGTTCATCAATTATCTTTAACCATGTCTGCTCCAGAGGTGCTATATCATGCAAAACTCTATGCTCTGACCTCAGCTTCCTCACAAACTGGGATATACAAAGAAATTAATTTCATTGTGCTGTAATGTTAATTACCCTTTTTGAAAGTATGCTGTAAATTTGAAAAGTACTATGTGTCCAAATGACTCTCAGACCGAGCATGTTGTAAATTAGAGATCAGGGATTACAATAGAAAGTTTTTTTGTAATTAAAGTAGCCATTGATGGGTACAAGTCTACAGTATACCTGTGTAAAAAGATGAGAATGATAGTCAGCAGCCTTCTCTGCTGGCCTGAACTCTATCAGAATCACTGACACGTTTTAATATATACCAATCCATGCATATGTGTTAAATGATTGCCAGTAGTCTATTCTCTTCATTTCATAGCGTTTCTCTTGGGTGTGCTGCTGTAAGTAACGGTGCCATAGAGTGTAATTTAACACTGGATAACATTGACAATCAGATTTCAACAGTCACATCATAAAGTGCCATAAGGCCAGCAGAAATGAACAGCGTGGAGCTCTTGGTATCTTCAAATCCATGTTGCTTGAAACTATTGCTTTAACCTATCAGAGTGTGATTTGGTCAATCCAAAGCCCTCTAGCTGGCATGGATGATCAGAGAGCACGCTAGTCGAAATTGCAACCGATATCTGTAGCAAAACTGCACATGCATATTTGTGTGGTTTTATTAGCTGTTAAATTCCACAATGGCTGACAGTCGAGAGGAAATCAATTTGAGTGCAGAAATACTTACAAGATGAAAAACTGGATATTGTGAGGAAAGGTCACCCAAAACTGGTCAAAAGAGTTGTTAAGCTTTTTCATGAACCATTTATACTGTAGCATTTAGTGTACTCTTTCTTCAGGATCACCCCTACACCATTTCTCTTTCTATCCACACCATGAAAGAACAGTTTAAACCCACCACAAATGTTCCTAGCCTTACTCCCTTTCCACTTGATCTCCTGAACACACAACATATCAACATATCAGCTATCTCTCTCCCTTTACCAGTCATAGTACCAACATTTAAAGTACCAACCAGAACCTCCACTCTCCTACACTTCGCGTTTCCCTGCTGTCTCTGTAGATGTCTTCCTAATCTTCTTTTCCTCCTTCAGCCAACAGTAGCCCAATTTCCATCGGTACCCTGTTGGTTAACGATACCTGTGGCGGTCGTTGGTAACCCGGGCCTCTACCGAACCGGTATGCATTTCTTATTCGTGATCGGTACATTTGATTTGGCACGTTTTGCTGGATGCCATTCCTAAAGCAACCCTCCCCATTTATCCAGGCTTTGGACCGGCACTAAGAGTGCACTGGCTTGTGCAACCATAATGGCTGGGTTTTTCCTTTCCCACACACACAACAACAACAACAACAACAAAATTGCCTTCATTTCAAATTACGAGGAAATCGTAACGCACAGGGAAAAAAGTACAAAAATGCATGGAAAACCTGAGGTAATTTTATATGGTGAGAAAAGGTTTTTAGGTTGATGTTTTCACCAATACCAAATTCAGCATTTTTTGTCAGTGCGTGTATTTGTTTAATATTTATATTTAATATTAGATGACAGGTTATGTTACTTTATCACCATTATGTGACATCAACATAACAAAAATACAACTCAAAGTCAGACTGTCACAAAGTAGCATAAAAGAAGCGTGAATTTCACATCAAAATTGAAGAAAGCTGTCTAAAGAACTGGGAATAGGGAAATTACGTTATAAATATTTATGTAACCCGGTCATTTTTCGGTTCCATCTCCAGCTCATACAACTCAATTCCCAAGTTGTCTATTTAAAACATTTGTGTGTTGTAAAAATTCCAAGCAGAAATGCACTATTTCCTGCTAGTAACTTGGCATTTTCAGGATATAAGATTCTAGAGAAAATTATTATAAATGACTTCATTTATTTCATGGTTTATCTGCCTTTTGCTCTGTCCTTATCTGGAAGAATCATTTATCTGAGCTGTCTGCTGCCTTGAAAATTGTCAAACATTCTGTTGGTCCCTATTCATTTTCTCTGATACACATCAGTGCAGAAAATCAGTCGACGCAGCGTCGCTCAGTGGAATCGACGTCCTTGTGGTTATTTGGAATTCACATGTAGCATTAGGGTAAATATGCTTAAATAATTGAAATAATTTCTAGCTCAGTAGCGGCATAATAGAAACAGAAAAGTTCTCAAACGACGTACACTTAATTGACCGCTATTTAATTTTTCTCAATTGGAGTAACTGGGAAAACATTATGAGGCTGTCAGCAAGAAACTAGTTTATAAAATAACTTGAATTACATGAGGAATTTCTAGTAAATGAATATAGACTGATGGAAATGAGTGCTATTGTAGGCTAACAATCCTGAACGTTCCTATTGACTGATATCTAAGGGGATATTATTACACATTCCAGGCTATTAAGACATTGGATAAATGAGGGTGTAAATGAGGATAAATGGCCAATAAAACCTCTGTCCTTGGTCATTTGGTAAGTCATCAATTCTTGCTTAGTAGGCCTGAGTTCTGAGAGCGGGAGCTGCAGGACATATCCGGACATTGTACCAAGTATTGTTGGCTTTGAAATAAAAATAAAAGTGTTTTTCTTAAATCCTGAATTCCTTTATTTATGTAATACAAATACCTATATGCATGTATACTATATACATCGATACTCACAGGGGTTACGTTCTATGACCCCTCGCGAATAATAAAAAAAATTCCTTTTGATGGTTCCTTTTGTGTGTATATATATATATATATATATATATATATATATATATATATATATATATATATATATATGGCATTTACAAAGGTGTTGTAAATTGATGTTTTCAAAGGCATTTATGATGTCAAATCCATTAGGAGCCCCTACTAGTAACATTGGAATGGGGCAGAAATTTACACCCAGAGGCAATTTAAAGTCACCAATCTACTACCACCATGTTTTTAGTCAGTAAAAACAAACTTATTTCTGAGGTGTATTTGATCAGGACTCATTTATTCAATGATATTAATGGGGTCAGGTCAACACACAAATAGCTTATTCAACATTTATCAATGTTATCACAAGCATAGCTGATAAGAGCTACATCTCAAACACATCATACAGCTTTAGCGTTTTCAGTCCTTTCCTACTGATTGAGCACGTGTTTCTTAATTCCTCACACCCATTTCTACAGAAAAATTATTTCTGTTAGATTTGAAGTATACTGTACGCCCAGTTTCCTTGTGTTTTTGTCAATACCAAGCCTTCCTACGGTGCTTTTCCTTTTCTGCTATTTCTGATCCCGACCTGTTTTTACCTCACATTTCCCTATTAATTCTAACTCCATTTATCATGTCTGCTGATTGCCTGAATGATTCCCTGTGTTTTGATTACACAATTACACTATTTGGATTGTTTGCAAAATTTTTCATTAAAGCTGCCTAAACTGCATCTGTCTAGTACTCCTTCACGTGACAGCCGGCTGTCAGTTCTATTTAATAAGAATTTTCCAGAGATGTCAGGAAAGAGGTGGGCAAAACAAGATGAAAGATTTGACTACATTTTAACCATGTAATAAGTGAAGTAGCTGACATTGCAACCCACTCTACCCAATGGGGAAAGTTGCATGGTTTTTGGTTCGACACATTTGTTCCTCCTCATAGCTCCTGGGCCAGTCATTGAAAGTCTCTGTGCTGGTATGGTTTAAAAGTGTTTGATTCCCCTAAATAAGAACAACAGCACTGTTATCACGGTTCTGCCGAAGCATGTCAAACGCTTTAAGCTGAAGCCAAATAGGACACAGACGTCAAATTTTTTCAGCCCATTCTGAAGTAGTAGATGGTTGCAAACATGGTTGCATTAATACACATGCTTTTTCCTTCAGAATATTTATTCTAATATATTTTAGTTGAAATGGCTAGGGGTGAATATGTTCAAGTTAACTTGTACTGATTCAGAAAGTGAAACCGTGGCATATAAAGATGCCTTTTAGTGAGCAACATAGTGTAATTTGAGTGATGAGAGGTGACAAATCACTGCTGGTGAGAAAGAAACTTCATAGGAACAAGATTATGTAAAAAACATCCCATAATAACTGATGTGGCATGAAATCAAATCCAACTCCTTATATAGCAGTGCCTATGAGAACAACAAGGAGGTAACAGAAAATTTCAAGACTAGTTTTGTAACACACCAACAGATGGCAGCACAAGCCTGCATGCACAGTCACAGGCAGAACCGAGTTTCATAAGTAAATGTGTGACAAAAGACATTATCCTGTGTACATCGGGAGCTGTGCAACTGGTGCAATTCTGACTACGTGTGTAACTGCTTTGCTTTTCTCACCACGTGTGCACCCTGTCATCGACCTCTCCTTACACGATTTTCTCACCAGAAACAACGTGATCTCACTTCCACACCCACCTTTATCGGCAGATTTAGATCCTGCGGACTTCAACCTCTTCCCGAAGATGAACATCTGGTTTAAAGGTCACCATTTTTGACACCATTGCGGAGATCCAGTGCGAATCGCAGAAGGTGTTTGACACGCTCGAAATGAAGACTTATAGGACACATTTAAGAAGTGGCAGGAATGTTGGGAACACTGTATTGCTGTGCAAGGGGACTATTTTGAAGGTGATAGTGTGTAAACATATATAAATAAAGTACTTTCTTGTAAACAGAGCAAGTCTCCAGACTTTTTGATACCACCTCATATTGTATTTAAAGGTAGCAATATACAGTAAAATAAGTACGTTTACAGCAACTAAAAAGGTGGGGTCTTTTACTTGTCACAGATACATTATGGCACAGTGAAATGCTTTCACATAACCTATGATACAGCACCCCTGGAGCACCCAGAGCTTAAGAGCCTTGCTCATGGGCTCGAGTGGCAGCTTGGCGATAAAGAGGGTTGGACCCCTGACCCTATGATCAGTTACCCAGAGCCCAACCGCTGAGCTACCACTTCCCCCTATAAAATAATGATATGCATTAAAAAATAATAATAATAAAAAATAAAATAAAAAAGGCTTTTCTGACGATCTGGAAAAAATCCAGCATAAAAGAAAACAGGAACTGTTCACAAAATTGTATGAAAGTATACTGTATGTGTGGGGTAAAATAAAAATATTGCATTTATGTAACAAGAAACAAGCTGATGTATGTGCATCGTCTGTGTTGTGGAATATTCCACAGCAGCGCTTACCGTTATTTGTATGCTTTCAATCTTTAGCCATTCAAAAAACCATACAGTCAATTATTACATAATAATTTACTGATTCATCTTATTCTTGCAGACACATTCCCATAGCTACAGATGCTTTTTTTTTGTGTTTCGTTATTTCAACCTTGAGAACGGCTCATGAATCATTTCTTTTCGTTGATTCTCCCTGCGTGATTTAATGGTAATTATCACCATTTTTTCTTTCACCGAAAATGACAAACTCAGTTCATTCACATTCACCAACAGAGGGAAGATCTCTTAAATGGCCTTTAAATGTAGCCGGCTCCAGCAGTGTAGAGTCATGCAACATTAACAGAGCTGGATGTGCTGGATCTTAACAGGAGCAGCTCATTAGGCAGAGATGTTCTCCTGGATGACCTAGATCACTTTATGGAACATTGCCTGAAACACACACACACAAAAGTTACAGCTGCTACAACCAGAAGCATGAAACGACCAATGAGCCAAAATGTCACAAATTGTAGACTTTGAGAATGTACAAATAATATCTTTTTTTCTTTTTTATATGATCGTGAAATCTGGATGAAAGTCTTAGCTTGTTTTTGGAGAAGCTCTTTACCTCTGATGACCTTTGTTGGCAGGTGCTTCGTTTCTTCCCGTAGCACATGCTTCATCAATAGCAACGAAGCAATAATGAAGCAAGACAAATGTACTATAGTGCACGCTTGCTGAGTGAAGAATAATTCACTCAGCAAGTTCTGAAGAGCCAAGAAAAAAAAGGGCCTGCACACACACACACACACATACACACACACGCAAGCACAGAAGGCACACATTCATAAGCCACCTGGGGTTTCAACCCACAATTCTCTGATAAGCACCAAAATCCCACTTGCCCTTTTAAAGCCCCACTGAATATGAGAAGAGTGTGCGGTTAGGCTGTAATACACTAAATATGCAAATCGATTCAAATAAACCGGTCAGACACAAACCACAAAAAGAACTTAGTTGATCTGAGAAAATCCTATAATTTTTTTGTTTCCATGGAAACGGTGGTAATGATGCATAAGTGCAAATGTGTAATGAAACGATGTATACTTCACTCAAATAAACACTCTTTACAACCACACTGTGCAGAAAAGCAACAGGAGACTTTAATCAAGCAGCAGAAGTACAAATCAGGTTTTCTTCTCTCTCAGCCATAAAAAGATAAGCTCATTAAAACTGGAAAGTATAAGTCACCTTTCCATTTTCTAATCTTTAAATGTCCGGGTCTTTGGTAAATCCATGTCCACTGTAACCTCAGTTTACTATTCTCTACTATTATTGGCCTATAGGAGACACAGAACCTGTTGAAAAGTCATCAAGAATGCCGGGAAATTAACATCAATCAAACAATATCTACGTATACAGGAAAATACAGGAAGAAAGGCTAATTCAGCAACTGAATTGAAGCAAACCATTATTTTATTTATGTATTTTTTTCAACTGCATTTGCGCGATAATATCTTGAGAGTGCTTGAATAAAAATGCATCCACTGAGATGAGAGTTTCTAAACTACTTAATTGGTAGGCCTAGCAAACTGGGTCATCCTTACAACACAGGGATGATTAGGTCTGGCATACTTCCTGTATTCTTTGTGAAGAATTTATAAGTGGTATAATGGTAAATAATGGCCCTTTTGATCAATCAGATATTTTTATATACCTTAGCTTTGATTAAAAAAAAGAAACTCAATAGGAACCCTATTCCGTCTGTGACAATGCATTGTTTAAACTGCTTTGACATTTTTCTTAGTGCTTCATGCCTATTTAATGAAGGCACCCAAATAGCCCTAACTCGCCTCTCTTGATTGGGGACAGCACTTTCAGCCTTTTACTTATCTGTCTGCCTGGTGTTCCAAAAAATCGTTTTAAACATTTGCATACACAAGCACTTGAGGAAAGTTTAGCGACCAAACTAGTGCACAAAATGTTGAAAACAGCCGAGAACAGTTTTACATAGATTTTAAACAGTTATATACCCACACTATATAGACAAGTGTTAGGAAACCTGACTTTTCCAGCCATGTGTCATTCCACCACAAATTGTACCAACAAAGTTGGAAGCACACAATTGTATGGGATGCCTCTGGATGTTCTAGAATTATATTTCCCTTCATTTGAACTAGGAGACCCTAATCTGTTCCAGCATTACAATATCCGTGCTCTCAATTCCAGCTTCATAAAGAAATAGTTTACATGGGTTGGATGTACAAGATCTTGCCCTGCTATAGAGCTATGACCTCAGCCCTGTTACACCTTTAGGATGAATCTGAACTTCAGGCGTCCTTAATGTACACCAGTACCTGATTTTACTAAAGCCCTTGTAGCTGAATCAGCACAAATCTCAGCAAGCACACTCCAAAACATTGTGGGACTGGATCTTCCCAGAAGGGTGAAGGTTATTATAACAGCAACTGGTGACTAAATGTGGAATGTGATGTTCTAAATGCACATTTGTGCAAACTTTTTTTTTGGATAAAGTCCAGTCATTCATTTATATAAGTAAAAGCACACATCCCATGCAAAGATATGTCAAGATTCTAATTTTTTGAATATACTCAATTAACAGCAGTAAATCAATGAGAATTATGGAGTACAAGTGCAGTAACAAAGTAAAAGTGCTTTAATTCCTTCCCACAACTGCTGGTTTCCCATTTTAACAATCAGTCTCTAAAGGCTAAACAACAAAATGAATATCCAGTAACATTACTCATTTATTCATATCAGCTATTTCCATATCATTTCTTCCATATGTTCATATTATATCTTCCACAGCAGATACTTGCCCTGCAGATACTCAAACCATTTAATTCACCAGCAATCTCTGAGGCTTTGTATTTCCAGCGTATATTTCCAGCTTTGTTGCTTCTTTTTTGCCTAATATTCAACTCCTGCCTGTTTTTAATTATTTTATGATTTCTACTGAAAATAGCTCATCCATGTGTCTAAGTATACAGCAGTAAAATAAAAATTCTATTATAAAAATACAAATGTTATGTGAAACTGTTGTAGTCCAACATGAAATAGTGTTATCACCTTCCCCAAGCTTCAGTACCATCATAGCCAGTGGCAGGCCATGCATTTCACTCCTAGGCCTTCAGTGGTGTCTTACCGGAATCAATCCACCTCTTAATACCAGCATTATGGTACAACTGCTATAGAACCCAGTAATATTATACAGAAAAATGGTATAAACGAAGCACTGAATCACGGACAGGTATCTCATGCAGCGGGAATTAATGCTTTTACTAAAGCAAGAAACCCAATTAATACAATTCAACAAATCTCCTTTCACTGCAGCCATAGCTGCACCACCTACATACAACATTTCTAGTAGAAGATTCGATATTAAACACATAAAAGTATCCAGGGTTTTCCTTTTTCTTGTGTGCATTTTCATTAAAAAGTTAAATTGTTTTAAACTGTTCTGACTGACCTTTCCTTACAATGTCTGTTTTTTCTTGAAAAGTTGTAAATGTCTTTGCAAGTGTATCTGTGACCAAAACAATTTCTTCTCCTTTGTCAGCCATTGTGGAAAGAAAAATAAAACATCTATTAAATCCACATGAATATATTAAAGCAGATGTGGTTTGCGATATGGTTTTGTCTGACTAGTACACTCTCTGACCATCTAATCAAAGGACGAGGAAATGCCGACGCGTTCAGATGCCTCCGAGGGGGCCTCAGTGTAAGCAAGTGTAAGCAAGTCTCAATCTGATTGGTTAAAACAACAGTTTCAATCAACCTATATTTTAATCAATAGGATGCCTGCAGTGTTTACACTGTTCACGGCAGTTCCCTTTGACCCCAGCAACGTGTGACGATTAAAATCTGATTGGGTAGAAACTAAAAACTTGCACTGTGATGCACTTCTCCAAGACACAGTGCACCAAAAAAATTAAGTGAATAGACTACTGGGATTAATTTTATTAATATTAATGGACAAAAATATATTACAACATAAGTCAGTGGGTCTAATAGAGTTTCGGCCAGCATAAAATTCTGATTCTGATGGCCTGCCACTTATCATAGTCTAGATTGTTCCCCTTATACCACAGAAATGCATAAAATTGTATACTCTATACTTTTTACACTTTGTATTTGTTTGTTGAACCTTTGAAAAAACACACATCCTGTAGAACCTGCCTGTGTTTTAAAGCTTGGTTAAAGCTCATGGAGCACTGACTCTTTTCAAATTGTTGAATAAATATCTGTTTATAGGAACCTTCACAACATCAGTGATTTATACACATTTTAAATTATGTGCAGCATCTGCCATATACATCCTTCTGTAATCTGTTACTATAGAGATGAGACCATATTAACAGAAATGATTTAATAGTAATATAAAAACAAATGACATTGAATCTGGATGAAACTATAACCAGCGCTGCTCTGTTGAAAAACAAATCAGTAACCTTCTGACCAATTAGAATGCACCATTCAACAATAATGGTTTGTAATAAAATAAAAGCTATTTTGATTTTGCATTCTCAGCTACTACACTGCATATTGCAAAACTAATTTTTACAGAGGGTCCGTGCACAGTCTTACACACACTGACACTTATTTGATAACTTATACCTTATGACTACTATATAATTTTATACAATTTTATACAGATATTACTAATCTGCATAGAAGTCTAAAAATATTGTGATTGTGTATATTAAATATATTGTGATTGTGTAACGATATATTGTATTGTATATTGTTTTGTGTGTGTTTTTTTTTACTTTTTATTTATATTTGAATTATTAAAAGTGCTCTTCACTCTATTTTTACTTTCCTAGGGTTCCTAGGACACTATAATGAGTGTCATACCCGGCTGGCTATTGTTTTTAAATGTTAAAATGATGAAAAGTTAAGACTAATGTAGAGACAATACAATTAATGAGTCACCCATTTATGTATATACATTTACGGCATTTGGCAGACGCCCTTATCCAGAGCGACTTACAACTGAGCAGGGAATGGTTTTAGGGCTTTTGCTCAAGGGCCCAGCAGTGGCAGCTTGGTGGTGGTGGGATTTGAACCTGTGATCTACTGATCCAAAGCCCAATGCCTTAACCACTGAGCTACCACCTCCATACGCTATATGCTTATATAGAGTAAGCATACAATAATTCTCACAGTATTGGTTAGCTGTCCCAATACAGTAACAAAAAAACTAAGAGTATATTCAAAAGCTATTAAGATAAAGCACTGTGCTGCCCTGATGGTCGGTTTAATTCTGGAGCAATGCCCTTTTATCCTTTGAAATTATTCTTCTTAACAAAAGAAAAGCAGAGCGATTTACAAAGTCCCCAAAGAGGACTGTTTATTATTAATTTTTTTGTGTGCTACAGTGCATTCAGGCAATAATAAAATAAAATAGAGATTTTACAGCTCTGACATTGTATACTAGTAATAAATGATGGATTTCAACTAATTTTGTGCTTTTCGTCTCACGTCTTTCATTCAGTATTGCTGCCATGATACGTGTTTCTCATTTGCAATGCCGTATTTTTTGGCTTTGTCAGGTTTGGGGTGTACCTCAAAAGGAAAATCATGCCATGGGAAGTCTGAAAGCTACCATCCAGAATTCGCATGGAGTCTAACATCAGCTGAGGATGTCTGGGCAGAGGATCATGGGGTCATGGACTTGGCAAGAGGAAGTTTTCAGGGCTGGGAGGAAGGTAAGAGAGAGAGGGGGAAAAAATCTATTAGAATGCTAATGTGCCTTCACTGTTCTACTTCATGAGATTTAAACCTGAGGGATTGAGCAGTGAATAATTGTTTGAGGAGGAATGCGGTTCACTAGTTGACTTAGTCGTAGAGATTGAAGTAGTTCACTTTCTAAGAATAATTTCATCTCCGCACACAAACCATGGAAGACATTATCAAACCCTAGATAAAGGTTTAATTAGGTGCAGTAGAACAGCTGCATAATGGAGTTTGTGTGTGCAGTGTACTGTATGCATCAGAGATAAGTGTGTTAACAAAGCCTCATTAGATAGTCAGGTTGGAGAGAAGGTTTGGGGATTGCATGCTCTTCAGGCACCACTCATGCACTTCAAAGGGAAAATAGAGCAATTCCTCCCAGTGTTAAATTCACTCACCTCTCACTGTTTCTCCCAGAGTGGTCTCTTGGTGCCCTTGCGCACTGAGCGAAGGGCAAGAATCGCAAATTATCCTATTAGAAATAATAAATGATAAATATCAAATATAAACTGTAGGAGGAGTGAATTAAAAAAGTTGCTTCCAGCATGCTTTTGATGCTTCTGGACATAGGTTCATATAGAGGGGGCATATATATACAAATAAACATAAGGGTGGTTGGATAGATGAATAGAGAAATATTATATATTATATAATATTATTTGTACTTTTAAATATGATATAAATTGTATTTACATAGCACCGTTTATAAAAGAAAAAGGAGCACAAAGTGCATCACAATAAGAGAATGCAATGTATTTAAATAACTGTCACATAAAAGTGACTGGACTGTAGTTAATGTCAACAGTCTGCTACACTGACTCAGGACTACAGTCTGATTCTGATCACCATTACTGCACCCCCCAACATCGTTTATCTGTAATAAATGGACATTTGGTTACAACCCAGATGAGGATTGGTTCACTCTTGAGTTTGGTTCCTCTCAAGGGAGTTTTTCCTTGCCAGAGTCGCCACCGGCTCACTCATCAGGGAAAAACAGGGACAAACGTACTTATATAAGAACATTTTTATCACTACATGTGACTTCTGTGTAAAGCTGCTTTGAGACAATGTTCATTGTTAAAAGCGCTATACAAATAAAAATTAAATTGTATTTAATTGAAAAGTGAAAATGCCTTTAATAATAATAATAATAATAATAATAATAATAATCATCATCATCATCATCATCATCATCATATTAATTAATAGTAATAACTATTACATAGTGTAAGTATAACATGGGAACATAAAATGCATATTATAAAAAAGTTAATATTTAGATCATGTAACATACATTTTGCAACATTTGTAAAGAAGTGAGATATAAAGACAAAGACAGAAAGATGGATACAGAAATAGTGTAGGTGAATGAACAAACAGATCCAGAAGGACAGACAAAGGCAGACAGACTGATGGATGGATGGATGGATGGATGGATGGATGGATGGATGAATGGATGCACGGAAAGACATGTTGGTGGATAAGCAAATAAACAAACCTATGTTTACTAGTCCTTCAGGCATACCGGTGTTATAAATAATCAGGCCCATGTGGAATATGAAGGTAGAACTAGGTTGTTCATGCTAGATGACTGAAACATATTCTTTAATAAAAAGAAGAAAATTGTTTTATGATTAGATTTTTATCTTACTCAGCCCAGCCTGGAATCTCTCAGATGTGTGCAGCAGTATTATAGAGCAAAGGAAATTAAAATGTTTATTCATATTCTTCACCCTGTTGTATGAGTTGTTGTTCAGCGAGCTCACAGTGAATGACTCCTTCCAGGGCCTCTGCATATATCTTAAGGGCCATTTACGCACCAAGGGAAAGGGGACGATGAGAAACATGATGAATGTGAAGCATACAAACGCCAGGCCTATTTACCTTTATGTTATGCCACTGTTTCTGGTGTCTTGAATGTATTTTGCAGCCTGAATGTAATAAGGAAGGTCTGGAGAAGGTATATATGGTCTAATAGCCATAGTGAGGTTAATAGGGGAGGTCCTGTGAGATTTATGTGGCTTGTATTTTTTAATGCTCCTATATAGTTGTCACCGGTTATCATAAAGATGGGTAATTCATTGTGCTGTAATTCATATAAAAAAAAAAAAAATCAATGTTTCAATTATTCTCCTCATATTATTGTGGGTTTTCCTTTTTTTGTTTCTGTTTCCTTTGCAGAATCCTCCTAGCTAATTAATCCTCAGCTCCTCTCAATGACATGAAATATATAGAATATTTACAGACAAAAGACCAAAACAAGACCAAAAAAAAGATGCTGTAACTGCATTGAAAGCACAGCAATATCCCATTGATGTTATAGCCTTCGCTAGCAAAGCTCAGTGTAAAACGCTAAAGTTCTACATTAGCTTAGCATACTTAGTAGTACAGTCTTCATTAGCGTTGTTGTATTTGTTAACAAGCTAATTAGCATACTAATAGTTATCTTGTTAGTTTTTTTTTTTAGCTTGCTTTGTTAGCAACACAGTCTTTCTTAGAATCAGTATGCTAGCATCACTGTTTTGTCTTTTCTACAGTCAGACAGGCTGTTTATAAGATTGAAGTCAGTATTAGGACACTTTCTCAGATGAGCATTCCAGCTTTCCAGCTAAAAACACACAAACACACGATTTATTCTGTATTGTATTTAGTTATCCTTATCGTTGTCCATATTTATCATTAAATTATCATTTTATTGTGTGATTAACAAAATAAATAATGAAATTCTACCAATCAACACCTTACACTAATACAGAAAATTATCTGCTCAGTTTATAAACTAAAATACTGTTGATAATATAATCTGGCAGGAAGGAGTTTGGCTCAATTTATTCCATTCACCTTGAACTGGTTTTTACATGGTAAAACAGGAGCGCTCTGATTTTTATACTGTATATTTCTATTATTTTGTACACTGGACATTTATGAAAAATGTTTGTCTTCCTGTGTACCAAAGATTTACATAACAAGAAATGTCTTGAGTTTTGGCATCTGTAGCAAGATTGATATTTCAATATGTACATTTTCTCAGTGCATTTGTTTGATATTTGTAATTAATTATAATTGTATTGTAACCTTTCTGTTGAACACAATATTTTTTTATAGTTAATTTTACTTCACTCATACATTTTCTAAGGCATTTAACATTTCTGAGCCAGATGTGGTAGCAAAGTGCATGGGACAGAGAAAACAAGGCATCAAGGTCTACTAGGGATCATAAACAGTGTTTATTCAAATGCAATACTGAGACAAGAAAAAGAAAATTACAGAAAGTACACGATGAGTGGGAATACATAACCACAAAACACAAGGGGAACACACTGGATTATGAAACCAGTGATTAGGGCAAATGTTTAAAAAGAAACAGAGTAGATATATTTTACTAAAAAATATCTTGTTTTTCACAAAGCCATTTTTCTTACACTCTGTATAATTAACTAAAAGCAGAAGAATACAGGTAATTTGATATGTTTAGCATGTGACTGTCTAAAAATGGGTCCATGCTAAGTGTGTGATCTGGAAAGCAGACACACACAACCACACACACACACACACACACACACGCAACCTACAGGTGCTCAGATTGTAATTGTCTCACACCCTACAGGTGCCCAGATTGTGCCAATTAGCTGCATTATCATGCTTAGTGCTGTTAATGGCAGCCCTATAGCGTCCCGACTGGCTCGCCGCAACGGCGTGAGTGGGAATCGAAATTGATAAAAGGATGGAACAGATGCGGGGGTCGATTACGGGGAATTAATTCTAGGGCATCCCAGGGTTCTGGAGAGTGTTTACTCTGCAAGGATTTCGAACAGGTGGAAGGGAGGGACATTGGCTTGCTTCATTGCCAAATCTGAGGTCGAGGAAATCTGCATGGACAATTGCAATGTGAATAACAGTGCCTCAGAGCCAGGTAAGAGTGCACACTGTGGATGAAGCAAGGAAGCATGAGCACTTGCCACTGACTTTGTCCCACAATGGTGCTTAAACCTGAGATAAATGAATTCAACTGTTCCTTTTTTTTCTTCCCATATCCAGCAGCATGGGGCTAATTTGCACCCACTCGCATGTGGATTAGACCAGGAATGATTACACATTGATTTTTGATCATGCGTGTCGAGCCCGGAAGACAGCAGATGGCTGATAAAAAGCATGCGAAGGTGAAGCATGAGAAGGTTGAGCATCCTCTGTTCACTGGCTTCATTTATTTGCTAGCTCAAACTGGCATTGAATTCTTCATGATTTCCAGCCATATCTGGCTCTGCTTTAGGCAATGGGAGTTTGTTTTTCTGTGTATGTGTATGTGGCCACACGCAATGGTTCCTAAAGGGGTCCACACAGTGAGCATAGCCTATCCAGAGAAATTTGACAGGCACGTGTTTGTAATAGTAATAACTATTATGCTGCCTCTGTGATCCTGGTTTGTGGGAATAATTTATACTTTGGGAATATGGACTAATATTTAAGAGGAATTAATTATACATATTTAGTTAATCTTTTATCAGTCTGCAAGCTTTCAATTTCCTGTTTCTCAAACAAATAAACATTTTTCAGGCGGGAATTACATGTGAGATGCAAAAAAATGCAATCAAATACAAATTTATTAAAGGGTTGTGTAAAACACCTTGCCATACCCTTCTACACAGATTCCTTTATTCAGTTATTCAGAGATATAATCTCTCCAGTGTGGGTCTAGGATCTGCCACAGGCACTCCCATACCTCTGAAATTAATCAGTAGAGCACACAGAGAACATTACTCAGAAAGTCTCCTTCTTCAACTTGATGGCTTCCCTTACCGATGCTATTCAACAGTGTATCCTCAGGTTACAGAGGCACAGGTCTTTGCAGCTGTCCTTAAGATTAAGGGTTTGAGGATGGCCCATCTGCAACCTTACCTGGTACAAGGGGGAATTCCTTACTGAGGTGGGAGGTAAATTTTTCTGAAGACTTCTGCCTAAATGATTCGACCTGAAAGAGTATTGTGGTAATTTATTTGACTTACAATCAGTACTCGAATTGAGGGGGTGCTCGGGAGAGCTGGGACCCCCATAAGGCATTAGGAACCCCCCATTACAAGTAAAAAATAGACTAAGGGGGGTCCCTTACGATTATTTTAGAAAAAAAAAAAAAAATGAATTACACAACAACTAGGGACCCCCTATAAGACTCACTTCAAGCACTGCTTACAATTTTCTTATTGATACAGCTGAGCAATTGAGGATTATGGGTCTTGCTCTAAGGGCAAAACAGTGGCAGCTTAGTGGTGGTGTGATGCTGTGGGGGGATTTTTACTCATCACCTACTGAAACGAAATCCAACCTCTCAACCACTGAGATATTCCTTTCCCCTTTTTTAAGCAAGCATCATAAAATTGATTGTTGGCCTTTGGCCTTATGTGCCCTGATCCCACTACACTTCTTAACAAACATGTTTGGGGGCCCTGGTAAAACATTATGTCTACACTATATTTTCTGTTCATTTAATGGAGGTCTTTAGGACCCCACTCTGTCAGACAACTCCCCACAGCTCTAGCTACTAAATGTGGTCCTCTTGAATCTACAAAGAGAACATAACTTCAGTATCTAGCTTATCTCTTTTTGGAAAACAACACGTGGTTGTGTAAGCATGTGTGCATGTTTCACAAATACCTAGGATAATAAGACTCTAGAGTAAATTTCTCTACTTTATATTCTGGAGTGGCAGTTCTGAAGTTCTGAATGGCAGCACCTCAGATCAAACAAGTCTCTAAATAAAGTTTAAAGAAAAAGACCTTTCATCTTGTTTGTTTTCCTATTCGCTCATGTAAGGAATTCTAATGGACTAGTACTTAGCGACAGTAGTGAAGGATCTAGCTCTCTATACTGAACCCAGTCCTCCTCTGGGCCTAACCTATCAACTCCTGAGCCAACCAAAATACAGCTCAAATTAAACAGGAAGGAGGTGGAATTCAGTCTTTTGAGCTAATCCTGTTTTATGTGTAGTTGGCATGGACCTTAAAAATTCATGTATATTTTTAACTGACTTGGTTTTATTCATTTATTGTTTTAACCAAGAAACATTTGGAGAAAAGACTTCAAATCCCAGCTGCCACTCTTGGGCTCCTAGGCCCATACAGTAGCTGCTCGGTTGTTTTAGATAAGGGCATCTGCTAAAATGCTTTTAATGTAACTGGACAGAATGCAAGAAAATGTATTAAACTTTTCAGGTTACTTATAATTTCAAGTTCGTCAATTTTGCAGAAAAGCATGTTGAAATGTGCAGATGAGAGATAAACTGTCAAAAATGTAAATGATTATTGTAATGGTAATAATTCTTTTCCTGGCTGGTCCAGATCCAATTAGAATGAACTGTAACTATAACCCATGTTCTACCTACAGTAATTTGGCCACCTGCCAGTTACCACCTGGAGAGAGTGGAGAGGTCTCTCTTCAAGACATGTGAACCCTGCCAACAATGTTGTTTTAAGCTGCTGCTCATGCACTTCAAGGGCAACGCTATTTGCCCTTTTCCACATCCATGATCTCACTGATGCCCACAAAGAGAGTACGCCATCTCATCCAGCCAGAAACTAATTTTGCTCCATTGGCATGCAGTCACTGATGACTACAGCGTCGTCAGGATTCAAATTCATGATTAGATCATTAAAACAATTGGCTGAAGCCTCATTAGCTGATGATAGACTCTCTGTGAGAATGATGTCAGCTCCATCCACACGACACCTAGGGTCAACATCCTAATGTCAAAATATGCCTCCTTTTAATTAACCATTAATACACCGTTAATTCAATATTTTAAAGAAATTCCACATTTGATCACCAGTAAAACACAGTGAAGCTGAATTTTGAGGACATTTGCTGGACTTCTAAACACACTGACTGGATCTGGCAATCAATGAATACCATTGAAGGGATGTTGTGACTAATCATATAAAAATGTGTTGACATTTTAGACCAAAGGGCAGCTTTTTTTTACCTTGCTGGAGGCAAAGCTTTGACAGCTGGTTCTGATATATTTATGAGAGGTCTCATAAGTTTTTTATTTTTGCTGGTCTTGCTGTGCTTGGTGTACAATGTCAGAATCTAAAACAGTGAACTTATGCAAAAAACAAAAAATAAGTAACTTCCTTCCAATTCATGTACATGTATACTTTAATCAATGCCTTTTCAGAATGTCAAACTGGCACGAGGTGAATCACAGACATTTGAAAAGGACTACATTTATCAGGGTAATTTAAGCATATCTTCTACCCTGTGGCTTTGGTTTTATTGCATTGGAGGCCTATATGCAGTTCCCTCCTTTCGTTCTGTGAGATTCAGTAGGCAGGAAGTGATGCATTTTAAATGGCAGGGAGGCAAGGCACACACAGTCGATTCTGACTGTCGTTATCCATGCAAATATTTACTCAGTCCAATCTGGCGAGGAGCGTCATTGCTAAGACTTTCATTTTGTGCTATTGAAGCAGCCTTAAGTATCTTGCTGAGCATACGAATAGTTTATGGCATTGTGGTGCCAAGCCAGACTAGAGCTGCCTACAATTGAGCATTTTACCTCATCCCTAAAGATCTTTGCTTTACACAATTTGAGATGAATGTTTGCGATGAATAGATAAAAAAACATTCACAGGTCACCCTGAAGAATACGCTATTGGTGCTATCCAGACTTTTGTAAGGATTTAACACTGAATTTGTGCACATAGGAATCAGACCTCAAATGTACATTAGACATTGGTTGTACAATTCCACAGGGTTTCTACCCTAAATCTGACAAAGGTAGATGTGTGTACAATTATGCACAGGTTGAGATTAAATTAAACTTACTTTTACCATATTGGCTCAAGCCTTGTAAGCCTATTAAGCGGTGTAAAATCCAGTGCCAAAGCATGCCACCTTGAAATGTAATCTTGGGAGAGCGATTATGAGACATTGCAATTCCCAATGGTGGAAGCTGTGTTGATAAATATAACTAATTTAGCAATGATTAACTTGAGGCTCACAATGCTAACAATTCATGTACGTACGTGAAGGCAATAATGTATAAGATATACTGTATTAATTACAATGGACTTCTTGTTGATCTTTGTTTAAATTTTTCCACATCATTAACTAATCTGAATGTGCCTATGGATAATCAATAAAAGCACCTGCATAAGTCAGATTTGCATACGAGTAACTTTCCTGGAGTAAATATTGAACTTAATTTGCCTGCTCTGGATGTGGACCCATTTTGCGTGTAATTGGGCTCTCAATGAAAGCAACATCTGAAGTTATACAGCGCCATTCCAGTGAGATGGAGCCACTCTTTTTATTTAATGATCTCTCTGCACTTACGTGTCCAAATAGCAAGACCCAGCTGGAAACTTTAGATTTTTCCTCAGGATGAATGAAATTATCTCAGAGCATAACACATCTGAATATGTAGACTTCCAAATGCTATGCGAGTCACTTCCTATTTCCTAGAGTGACATGACTTCATGATTCCCCTGTGAATAAGTACTTCTCCGCTGCTACAGATGATGCTTTTCGTTCTTTGCTGAGCAGCCCTGGCATTTTGGCATCAACTGAATCCAGAGCCAAGTTAACGAACTGCACCATGCAATAAAACCAGGACTGTTGGGCCAAGACGAGCCAACCCAAAACTCATCACCCTTTATAGCTGCACAGGAAGTTTCAACAGACATATCCTTCAAGCTGTGTGCTAAGACTTAATGATTCACACAACTGCTGCTAAGAGTGGGCTAGCATACTTGGAAATTAATGCACTGTCGCCGAAGGCAAGTTTACTAACGGCAAACCGATAACCAGGATACTGGAAGTAAACACTAGTGCAGTTCATGAATGAAAAATGGCCATGAACAAAATAAGAAAATAATCAATATAATATAGAACAAATTATTAATATATATTAAAAAAAAAAAAAAGTAAAGAAGCTACTATGAAACATTAATGAACGTAAATTATATTGCCTTTGAAATAAATTAGCTATAAAATATAGGTTATATAAATATAATTATTAATAGATAACTATAGAAACATTTTTCATAATTATTATAATGAATATTAGTCAGACAAAATGGGTATATGTCTATAAAAATAAAAAAATGATTTGAATTATTATTTCTATCTATCTATCTATCTATCTATCTATCTATCTATCTATCTATCTATCTATCTATCTATCTATCTATCTATCTATCTATCTCTATCTTGTCTTGGACTTTTGCAGACATATGTGCATAGCTATACCCGTACCTGTAGTTCTGTCCATCTCCAGCGAGGGACGCTATGACTTCATTGAGCCCACCTCATATTTTCAGCTCCCTAACAAATTGCCTAGCATTATTGAATTCGCAAACACGTCTATCTGTGTGCAGAATGGCTTCTCACTGCATGGCGAAAGATAAATACTGCAATAACACTAATTACAGCTGTAGCATGCCTTTCAAAAAATAGAAAATAGCCTTCATTTTCCTTATTGTTTGGTCTGATGTAATTAAAACATGCCTGCTCTCTGTCCAATTAGTGAGCGTATGCTGCTTTTGACGTAAATAAAGTTTGTGCGTGCGTGCATGTGTGTTTTAGGGTTCTACATTTTACAGTGTTCTCATTTGAGGCTTGGCAGACCACGGTGTAGAAATGGGCAAGTCCATCATCGGTCACATGCTCGCTTCAGAGCCTATTTAGACTATGTAGATCTTTTCTAGATGACTCTCTTTATTATATTTTCACTCCAGGACTATTATGTGTCCGGGTGTCCTATCGGACATTACCGTTTCAAATGCAAGGTTATGTTGCTGCAGTGCTTTATTTATGAAAAGTGTCTACAAATGTGGACCACGCTTTTTTCTTCTTTATAATGTTGTGTTTTCAATTGCTTAGACCTCAGGCTCATTTTTCATTACTATCTTAAACATCTAAAAAGCTATATGGTGAGACAGAAGCTTAAATTCCAGCATTGTGGCAATTCATTCTGGTTAAATTAATGAGGCATGTGCACTGGTTGTTTGTCCTAAATGTTATAAGCTACCTGGAGCTGGAAGTAGGACATAAGGTAAGTAGTAGCTCATTGGTTAAGGCTCTGGGTTACTGATTGGAAGGATGTCGGTTCAAGCCCTGGTATCGCCAATCTAGGGTTCTTGAGCAAGGCCCTTAACCCTCTGTATTCCACTCTGTATCATGGCTGAGCTTTGACCCTAACCTTTTTCTCATATGTAACTAACTAGTTAAAAGGCAAAATCACACAAGAACTAGACATGGAATGACTGGAAGAAAGTTCAATAGGATTTAATTGGACTCATCTGGTGGTAGCTCAGTGGTTAAGGATTGGAAGGTCACAAGTTCAAATCCCACCACCACCAGGCTGCCACTGCTGGGTCCATGAGCAAGGCCCTAAACCCTCCCCTGCTCGGTTGTAAGCCGCTCTGGATAAGGGCGTCTGCCAAGTGCCATGAATGTAAATGTAAATCTGAATGTTTTTTCAGTCATTCGCTGTCCATGTCTTGTGTGTTACATACTGTATAAGCAAAAGGAACATACATGTCTCAAAAAACATAAATAGCTATGTGTTTCCAAGCTTTTGAAAGGCTTTGTGTGGGTAGAAAAGTCAGGTGTTCCAATACGTTTGTGCATTTTATTATTTTATAATATTTAAGATAAGATCATGTTTAATATTCAGAGAAAACAACATAAACAGAGTAGGTTATTACAGAATTCAAAGAACGCACAATTTCAGTTGCCCAGCTGTCTTTTAGTTTGGGCTAGAACATTTTTATTAGGCTGTCAATGAGACATCATGATATAATGCCCTTATAATATTCGTTAAAACCATAGATTTATCAAGCTTTTGTTCGATACAAAAATGTAGCCCTTCCATCTAATAGCACAACCAGATGTCAGTGGGCATTACACTCGAGTTTTCATTGCATGCTATTCAAAGCACATACGCAACCAACCCCAAACCGTGATGAAATATAACAGATGGCTAGTGAATGACATTATCTGTTCTTTATAAACCAGATTTGGTTTTCATCGTCGGATAAATTGATTGATTCTTAAGGGAGATTGTACTGTGATTGTGATGTGAATTGGCGTTTTATCTTTGACACAAAAAAAGCAAACTGTGTTCTGAATTCTGTTGGAAACTGGAAGCTTGGAACATTTACCTCAATAGGGTGTGGGATGAGAGAGAGCATAGTTTAAAGGATAGTACTACCTAACAAGTTTATGGTTAACATTCCGGTCAAATTCAGACACAGCGCTGGCAGTACTGTTTATGTATGTATGTATTTATGACCTCCAATCAAACAATGCAAATGCAAATCTACAAAGTTAGCAAGTTAACTGTCATTATTATTGCTTAATCTTTTGTCAGCTGGCAAAATTTAGTAGGCTAACCTTTCTTTCTGCACTTAGCCTATTTTTGTAAGCTATTAACGTAGGTCACCTGTCAAGAAGCAAATGACAGAAATGCCATAAAGCTTTTTTATTTATTGCAACTGTTCGATTGCAAATGCCAAATACTATTTAAAAGAGATTTTCTTTGGACAGACCTTCTCATTCAAAGAGTTCTCTTAACAAAAAAGTGTGAAACAACTGAAAATGTCATATTGTAGGTTCTTCAAAATAGCCAACTTTTGCTTAGATTACTGCTTTGCACACTCTTCGCATTCTCTTGATGTCTACTTTGAAGAACCTACAATATGACATTTTCAGTTCACTTTTTTGTTATGTATATAATTCCACATGTGTTAAATCATAGTTTTGATGCCTTTAGTGTGACTCTACAATTTTCATAGTCATAAAAATTAAGAAAACTCTTTGAATGAGAAGGTGTGTCCAAACTTTTGGTCTGTACTGTATATATAATATATATAAACTTTTGGTCTGTACTGTAAATGAAGTTTTACAGTCTGTGTGGTGTTTTTCGAAAATATTTATTGTAATGTCAAATTAAACTGTAAAAAAAATGTGAGCTAGCGCTCTACAAAAAGCGGCATAAAATGGAATTTTTGTTTTCATGCATGTATTAGCAAAAGTTCCCGGGGTGGGGTGTTGCAGCAAAATCTGAAATGAATTGTCAGAGAAGTCTTTTGTCACTAGCTCATTTGATTCCACTTTAACTAAAGCGCTTAAGCAGAAATCAACAAACAAGCAAGCAAATATATAAATAAAAGCCTGCATTTTTTTACTTTATAACGGTCTCAGATTTATTGTGGCAATGTTATCCCATTTTAAAAAAAAACATCTTTTTCCAAATTACATTTTCCCTCGGCTTATTCAAAACACATTTATGAATTTCAATTTCTATCCTTCACAGGCTTGTGTCTGACTGAATGCCATGGACTTAATTATAGGTTTGTTCCATATTTGCTACTTTCACTTAATCAAAATGTGAAACTTTTTTTTATATATAAACGAACAAATGCTGTTTTTTTCAATGCTCTTTAACCACATGTTTAAAATGCACACGGTGTTGGGTAAAGTTAGCTAGCTAGCCTTTAACCCCTATATTGTGTAAAAAAATACTATTTACTTTTTTCTGTTTATGATATCCTCATACACATCTATTTTCTGTCACCATTTTAGTAAATTCTGATGGTCTTAAAAAAAAAAAACAAATCTGTTGTGCTACGGGTCAAATGTGACCCTCCAAGAATATCTGTTATATACTGTGCATTCATGCATCATACAAATGTTGTGGGTTGCTCTTTAAATACAATTTGTCTAAATTACCCACACCACAGACACATTTAGGGTTAGGGTTACACACGAGACTCCGGCAAGGTTCCCCAAAAATGTCTTCTATAGGGACACACACAACCCCATGGGAACACTACCTTGTTTTGTGGAATATTGATACTCCATTTTGAGGGGTTTGGTATAAACAATATGCACAGAATTATCTGAACATTGCTATCTATAAATAAAGCTCATGTGTGTTATGAGTTTCATTCTGTAGCATCGTCAGTTTATTTAAACATGAGCAAGAGATTCAGTGTCTTTGGGCTGTCCTCTTCATCAGATGTGTCTTCTTGTTCAGGATCATACTGCACACCATCCTCATCCTCAGATTACTATCATGACCAAAGATATGGTCAATAATCTCATCGATTTACTGATCATATATTTGGTTATGAAAGTAATATTGAGAACAGAGGGCAATGTGACAGGAGGATGGTGTCTGAGGATGAAGTAAAGTATGATCCCAAACAAAAAGACACACTTGATGAAGAAAACAACCCAAAGAAATCTTCAAATAAAAAAAGGTGACATTATATGGTCATCAATTTTTTATGACAACCAAGGCACAGCACCAACTGAGAACATCATCAGAATGACCCCGGGGCCTACTAGATATTCTGTATCACATTTTCCAGGCCTCAAGACAGCATTTGAGTTGTTCATACCACCATTTATTTAGAAGATCCTGCTTGAGATGACAAACACTGAAGGGAAAAGGGTTTTTGGCAACAGCTGAGTGGAGATCGACAAAACACAACTGAATGCTTACATGGGGCTGCTGCTTATTGCTGAGGTGTACAGATCCTGTAATGAGGCTACAGTCAGCTTATGGGATGGTGAGTCACCCCAGAGTATTTTTCGAGCTACCATTCAGACTTTTCATGTGTTGTCAAGAGTTATCTGCTTTGACAATCGAGAGGCGAGAACTGCTCGCCATGTGAATGACAAAGTTTCGCCACACATGTGGGAAACATATATGTAAGAAGCACGCTAAAACAATCACAAGCTGTGATTCATACATATGAACCCCCATACGTGTTCAGCCTTCAAGACAAAAACTTTATTTTTAACACACAACACAAATTGTTGTCGTTGTCAGTTTTCAATTTGAGAAAGTGAAAGAAAAACATGTTGTTACATGTTCCTTTTGATTTGGCAATATTGAGAAAAATGTAAATAGAGTATGTGAAATAGTTTGACTTTTTAACTCTTTCCTAACATCAATTTTAATTTTGACCCATAGCACAAGAGATAACATGAGCAATTTATTTTAGAGGTATGTTTTAATATTAATCTATTTTAACAGATAACATAAATATCCATTATCTTCACTATAACAAATATAATGTGTTAATTTAAACATTTTGTAGATTGAAACGAGTGGTATATTCTTAGATAAACAGTCCATGTGGCAAAAACAAATACAATTAAAACAGTGGTTATGAAGGCACAAGTTAGCTACGTGGTGAAAAACAATATTGGATAATAATCATTTTTCTCAATCAAATTTACCACAAATTATTCAAATTTACCACAAATTATTGTGTTTATTACTGATTTTATTGTTTTGTTGATATACAATATACAATACATTCAAGCTGTAAATTACTGTTATGAAACAATATTTAATTTATTTATTTTTGATACGCAAAGCACCATTGCTTAAATGAAATCCATCTTATTTAATCTTAAAATAGTTTTTAAGCCTATGTGCAGGTCCCCTTGTTTCCATGTCTTGCTTTTTTGCATGTCAGTATTAAGCAAATTACACATGCAGACATCTGATCAGAGGAACTTCTATCCGTTAAGCCTTTATTCTCTCTCTAGGATTATGTACCATTCCTGGATGACTTGTTGCCATTTCTCAGAACAAAATGATTTGTCTTCACATTCAAATGCATTGATGTTCATTTTACCTCCCTTTCAGCGATCACCTAGTCGACTATTTTTTGCATCCGTTTGCTATTTTAAATGGCTGCCTTTGAAGAATTCTGATGTCCCCTGGTGAGTTTTGTTCCCCTGCAGATGCGTGGTGCATGTTTAACACTGCAGAACTGGAGGGTGCCTTGGGAGATGACAATGCTTATCTCTAAGCATAAAGTGAAGTGAAAACAGTATGTTTCACTTTGGTGTTCTTTTTAGGGGTGAGAAACTCTGGCCTTGGCCCTGGGGTTTAAAAATTTGGATTGACTCCCAGCCAGTCTATCATGTTCAGTGCTTTAAGGATAATAGTGTTATTTAAAGAGTAGAGTGAAAGAACTCTCTGGCTTGAGCAAACTCACTGTACATATCTCGGCCGCTGACTAATAAAGTGTGTGATTATGTGCAGCCGAGCAGCTCATGTTTCAACTCTGAACAGACAATGCCAATGATTGCCTTAAGATGTGCTTTTATGATATAGAAACTCTGAGATTGGCAGAACAATATATAGACATTTTGATTAGTGATCCTAGATAAAGCAATTAATTGAACACATGCGAGACTATTGCTCAAACAGCTGTCACTGGAGATAGTAATTATTATTGCAAAGTTAAAAACTGAAATCCAATTACTAATGTCTTGCTTGATGAAATGTAATGGCCACCTTGTTCTGATCAGAATATAAAAAATATGTGAACTATTCATTATTCGTTTTATATATATATATATATATATATATATATATATATATATATATATATATATATATATATATATATTAGGTTTCTGACAGGTGTATCAAACATAAAAACTTTCTTTCGGCTTCTCCCATTAGGGGTCGCCACAGCGGACAGGTGTATCAAACATGCATTTCCTTTATTCACAGGCTTATTATTTAATTATTATGTCTTTAATGTAGTGTCAGTGAAATCCTATTACGTCTAGATGCTTATAATTAACCTGGTGTAGTAAAGGGTTTCAGAGCTAGAATATGTAATAGATTCATTCAAGGCAGTCTAATAATCCTAGTAAAAAGGTCTGGCAGGATCCGAATACACTTTATCTGACTTTTCCAGCCACACATCGCTTTTTCCAAAACTTTTACTACAAAGCTGGAAGCACACAATTGTTTTGGACGCCTTTGGAAGCAGTAGCTTTACACTTTTCAGTCACCTGACCTGTTCTAGCATGACAATGCACCTGTCTATAAAGTCAGATATGATTGACATGGGTTGGAAAGGAAGATTTTTGAGTGACCTGCTATAAAGTTCTGAACTCAACCTTAATGAACACCTTTGGGATGAATTGGAATGTTGACTGCACCCCAGGCCTCCTCACCAAAATCAGTACCTGAATATAGATATTGCCCTTGTGGCTGAATGCAAAACAGATCTCCACAAGCACACTCTATAATCTAGAGGAATAGTAGAGGTCATTATAACAGCAAATGGGGACTAAATTTGGACTGGGATGTCTTATGGTCAGGTGTCCTCAAACTTTTAAGTATATAGTGTAAATCAATACACAATTGTACACCGAATAAACAGTTGAAGTACAAGAAACTATGATGGGAGCAACAGTAAGATTTATAAAAATAGAAACACTTGGCACATAGAGAAAGACAGGAGACTGTATAACTGGAAAGATTTAAATTTGGAATAGTTGGGAATACTTAGGAAATACACCAATTACTGGGCACGACTAGAACAAAATCAAAAGCATCTCAAATTTTGCAGTAAATAGAACATGCACTTGTCACTCATTATACCTTAAATTATAGTATACAAAAGTTAAGACGATGATGATATGACTGAAGCATTTCCATTATAATGTTATTTTTCGTTCCCTTATTCCATCCCATAATAATTGCTAATTCCAATTTTTTACTATGGACAGTTTGTTCTTATTCAATTCATCTTTTGTGTGTGTGTGTGGATATAGTATGCATTGGCTGGAGTTTGCATTTAATACTTGAAATCCATTAAACAAAGTTTGGAATAGAATAGTGTAAAAAGTAAAAAGTTACATAGCATTTTTGTGTGTGTGAAATAAAACAGTTTTACAAAATATGGAGTCAAAGAATTAACACTCAACTCTTAAGTACAATCATAGAATATTCATACATCATTACACTAAAGTTTGAGTGAAGTGATTTTAATGTGCTCGTTATGGGCCTTTTTTTTTGGTCAGAATTATGCTACAGTAAATGAAAAGGAGGGAAAAAGCCCCACTTAGCAAAGTTTGTTCTATTGTGCAGAAGACAATTGTTGATTTTCGACCGATCTTGCATTTCGTGTTTCATGAATACTCTGTCGTGTAATGTAAAATTAGAAAGTAGTACTGTGAAATATGAGCTTTTTACAAATTTATTGAAGAATATGTGTTCATAGGAACTTTGTGAAAAACCACTGAAACATACATTATGTTTAGCTCAAAAACAGACCCTATACTGATTTTTTTTTTTTTTGAAAGAGCTGGAAATAAAGTAATTTTCAGAGATGTCTGGGGAAAATCCATTTCACATTTGCAATTGATAATTCATTCATGAAGCTTTGTCTTGTTTCCATAATTGGTATGATATTAAAGTTGGTTTGCTTGAATAAGAGTTACTGATTAGTTTAATTGCAGTTCGTGAGTCATTGTCTCCAAAGTTTAAGAGAAAATTCTCACTTAATGATTTTTCCAATTATAGTCAATATACTTTCTTTTTTTTTTAAATCCCAATAAAATGTATAGTCACTTGTAATCTATATCAGAGTTTACTGGGTGTTATGTGCCATTTTGGTCTTAACAGACCATACCAAATGCTGTTTCTTTCTAAAGTAATTGTGTTGAAGAGAATAGATTATATCTCTGAAATGGGCTTGCTATTCGTCTGGGTTTATGAAGTGAACCTAGAGTGTACGCATCGTGCCCTCAAATGTATTAGAACAGTCAAAAGTTTCATTTTCCAATATATCCAGACAGGCGTGATGGATCAAAACATAAATACGAAGCAAAAGATCAGAAAATACTTTCATTTCAGTAGCTTCTAGGCATGTGTGTGGCCGCCTGGGAAAACATTTCACATGGTGATATTTAGATTATATGAAGTTCTGAAATCTACTGACTTTTATTAAATTGGTGTCTTATTTGCACATTTTTGAATCTCAAGAGAAGGTGTAGCATTTTAAAGTCTGGTTACCCCTGAGGTGGTTGCATTTGAAGCTTTAATTCCACTCCGTTGGTAGAAAGCAATCTACTACAGATTATACACATAATAAATATATTTTAAAAACAAAACATTTAGAGGTTTCGCCCGTCCAGCACTTCTACTTCGGTTTTTATTAGTGACGTTACTGTTTCTGCTGCAACTAGTTCTGCTTCTGCTACTAAAACTCTACTTCATCCATTTGCGAAATTCTTTCATTAAAAAAGGGCGGAGTTGAAGACATACGTCACCAGATTTAGCCAATAAAAATAAAGAATGCAGTGAGGTGTATCTTTAACCTTTTTTGATGTCATAGGACATTTTAACCAATAAACAAACAGAGAAACTACGTATAGGCTGCGCTACAGTACTGTTTAGTACACACTATAAATGTGATATTTCTACAAATTTACACAAAATTCATCTCGCTATATTTTTGCAAATGTTTTCTGTGTATGTTTAAAGAGTGTGGGAGGATGATTTATTGCTTAAACAATAAAAAAGGATTTTCAGCGTGGCGTCCATTTATCGCGGAAATATGTTTTTCGCACGTAACTACCACGATAGATGAGGGACGACTGTACTAATAATATTGAAATTAATATTAATAAAAATGAAATTTATTAATTGCTTCTTTGACGACACATTTTTGTCAAGTCATGCAAAAATGTTCCTTAAATTCTGCATTATCTGAATAGTGTGCATCACTTGTGCATTCAAGTATACACATTTGTGGAAAAGTCAGACATGCATTTAAATATGTGAACAAGACCGACTGATGTCAGACATTTTATTGCTACCTAAAATGAAGCCTATAAAAGTTTTGAAAAGTAAAAATATGATTTTACTGCTTGCTTTTACTGCCTGCTAGCCTGCATTTTACTTAATATTACAGCCAATTTATAGAAATTTTGAAAGAAAAGAATGATCAGTGCATACTTTGAGACAAAGTAGAGGCTGTAGAACAAAGCTGTGCAGTCACTCAGGATCATATGAGCTCCAGAACATCTATCATGCAAATATCTGTCTATAGAGAGCTGTCAGTTTAAGCCTCTCATTAGTTTACTTACAGCCATAATGTGTTCTAAATACTTCAATCAGTCCAATATAACCCATGGGATAATAATAAATAATTAATCATGGATTCATTATCCGTTTTCATATGTATTATGGCTAATTCCTGCAGCAATTCTCCATATGCCTTATTGACCAGTGTGAGATCGAATGAGATTGATTGAGAATGTGATTTGTGGTATGTGTAGAGAGCAGGCAGTGAGTGAAGTATACACAGGTTGAGTAAATGATGATAAGAAAGCCTGAAAGGTGGAAAAGAACACAAAGGGATGAGATGCGCAAAAGTGTTGAACGAAGCAATTGCTAACACAAAAGACTTCCATTTGCCGTCAGCATTTAACTTGTCTCATTCATTTCAGATGTTATTTGCTGACATTTTTTCCATGGCAGGCTTATCGACCGGCTCTCACTCCAATAGACGGTGTAAACATGCCTGTTGTTTTTTTTTTTTCTTTCTTTTTTGAATAACGCTGCTCCTCCTGGCTATAACAAGTGGTCTCCAAAGATCACTCATATTGCCGGTGTTCTAGACATCTCAGGTGATTCGTCTGCTCCCCAGGACACTCTGGGACACATTCTTCCTCTTTAGGAAGTTATTAGCACTGTGTAAAGCAGCAGCTTCATTTTTCCAGTTTGGTGAATTTTCTATTAAAAAAAGAAAGAAGGAATGAGTAAGTGGTTTGTACGATTCTCAGAAAAGTTGAATGCAGAAGATCCTGAGGTGTAATGGTCCTCAGTTAAGTAATGTTCCTATGGTTTCTTGTTCTAGTCACTCTTACAGTATATTTTGTCTTCCATTCTTCTGGGGAACATTTGTCCATCTTTGAACAAAAATCAGCAGTAGAAAGGGAGCAAAGGAAAATGCATGTTGCTGCCTTATCAGTAGATTACTCCATAATACTGGAATCTCATAATGTCATGACTTGGCAGAGATTTCTTATACATAGGCACTATGTTTCTGCTGACACCATGTTTTGTATTTGTGAATAGTCTCATAAAACTGACCATGAGCATTTGCATCAATGATTCAGTGCCGTTTCAAGACATGTTTTCCATTGCACCAGTCTATGAGGCCATTAATTCATAGTTCTTTGGAAGTTCAAGGGTTCTTTAAACTGACATTGGAAATGTATGTATTCCACCAGATAGTGGGGGTGGGACTTATCATCCATTCATCCAGCATGTGGACATTGTGGTGTTATGAAGGATAGTTAAGTCTTTGGACTTTGTATCAGAAGGTTGTAAGTTCAAATCCCAGCAATAACAAGCTGCAACTGCTGGGCCTATGATCAAGGCCCTGAACTCTCAAACGCTGAGTTGTATGTCTGGATAATGGCATCTGCCAAATGCCATGAATGTAAAAAATCTAAATATGTCATGATCGTGCTAGGACACTTTATATCATGGCTCTCAGCCAAGATGTTACTTAGTGCTTGATCTGTAATGTCGTATCTAATGGTGTATTTTAATATAATACCACATTAGTATTTAATACTTGAGCCTGATTAGTTGACTGATGTCCTAAGGTGTGTAATTATTTTTTAGTTTATAATTGCATAAAAATGCACGTCATTCCATTTCCATTTCCAAGTTCACTGAACTGTAAAAGTGAGCTACTGTCCACACGGATCAAACACAAACAGACAAAAAGACCTTGTGAATGATTTCGAAACACTTTTAATTACTGCATAAAATACTACTAATAAATATTGAGACTTGTTAACAGACTTTTGTCATTTGTTTATTACTGCAGATTATGGCAAAAATAGGAAAGAAATACATAAATATATATCCATGGCATATTCATCACTTATGCACTTTCAATTTGTGTTTTTTTGTCATTTAATAAAGGCAAGGGCAGATGCAAGTGTTTAACAGTACAAGGTTCAGTGAAGTGGAGAGGCTGATTGGCAATCTATTGTCTCTCATGGCATAATCCTGATATTCTTTCTTTTTTTTCTGGCTTTCTCTTTCTCTCTCTCTCCATTAACTGCATATTAATAAATCAGTTATCCAATAATAGTTCTAAAATGATAGCATAGGCTGATGCGCTAGGAAATATGTCTAAGAACAGATGCATTTTAGAGACAAAAATCTGACAAATGTTTGGAAATAAAACATCTGAACAATGTCCTGAGTTACTGTAACTGTAGGTGTCAGCAAAATTATCTTCAGTCCATTTACCGTATTTTCCGGACTATAAGCCGCTACTTTTTCCCACACTTGGAACCCAGCGGCTTAAACAATGAAGCGGCTAATTTATGGGGGGGCGGTTCCTGGGTTTTTCCCGGTTTCACAAGCTTCAAGCCAAAAAACTGAGGACCATAACATTAGACCAATGAAATTGCTGAACAGGTTCAGGTGAACCAATGAGACTCTTTATATTAAATCGCACTCCCACTGAATCGGGCCGCACCACATCATAAATATGGATCAGGTTCCTCTGACGTTTGACCTGCCGCTCACTCGGACTGACTACAGGAAATGTGAATCATTCGTAACGCTGAAAACAACCGGGCATGAAAAAACGCATTTCACCTGTGTTCTGAGCTGCACGGCATCAGGAGAAAAGCTTCACCGATGGTGATTTTTAAACGCACGACGATGCCAGAAGAAAGACTCCCTACTGTTTAAATACAAGCCGTGTAACATGCACGGTCTTTTGTTAAAGCCTGTGTAAAGTTCATTAGTTTCAACGTAGGAACCTGCGGCTTATAGACAGGTGCGGCGTATTTATGTTCAAAATAAAAATCTTTGTCAAATTCAGTGCTTATATTTGGGTGTGCTTAATAGTCCGGAAATTACGGTAAGTATTAGAAAAATAAAGCAATTATTCCCAGCTTTAAATTCATGCATGGAGGCATAATTATATGATACACAGAGTTCTGCTCCAGAATTCACGCGAGCAAACAATGGCTTTGAATTCTGTAAACTATTCATTAATCTTAAACTGCTAAAAGTCATTGTCGGGTCAGACGTGAAACTTTTTTAGAGCATTTAGCCACTTGTGACCCCGACCTGAATAAAGACATTGGAATAAATAAAGAATTTGGTCATGCTGGTACTTTTTGATGTTTAGTTATTATTTTTTTATTATCTCAATATTTTGGCTTCTCCACTCCAGAAAACACAGTTCATAACATTATCTATGAGGTGTTTGACAATGAAATACTATCGCTACCTAATTTTCTGGGAAGGGAGCATTTCAAATAGGTTTTATGTTTTCTTTGTGAACCATTGCTTTAAAGGGGTTTATAGGCCATTTCATGATGTTAGTGTTATAAAGACTGCCATGAAAGATACAATTGATCTGATATCTAAGCAATGGATCGTGGATACTCACTGAATAGGGTGTGTGTGTGTGTGGGGGGGGGAGATTGGTTAGCAATAAGATTAGTTTTTACATAGAAGCAAGTGAACCCTACAGTCAATCGAACTATGCTGGTCCTCCAGATCCAATAACTCACGCGTGCCCTCGCTTTGAAGAGCAGCAGCACTGCCATGTCAGTATCTCTATCTAGCTAATCCCCAATCACTGATTAGAGTTCAGAGCCTTTTTGCTTGCTCCAAGATAATCCCATTGATCACCAAGAGACCATGAGGGTTTTTTTGATTGAACTCTTAAAGACACTAGAGAGGAAGTCAGGTTCTCTGCATCTGAGAAGGAATAATTAAGCTATCATTACCTTGAGGAAGCAGACAAGGAAAATGCTAAGCAACTAATTTAGGCCCAGGCTAAGTCTCTAAACGATCGCTACTTGATTAACCAGAAATATTTTGGTGCAGTTTATTGGTGAAGGAGGAAACAAGTGTGAACATATTAAGGATAAAAAGTATCCCTGTTTGCATCTTACAGAATAGGTGTTATTTATGTTTGGTATATATATCCCTGGTGGTCTAGTGGTTAGGATGCGGGGCTCTCACCGCTGCGGCCCTGGTTTGATCCCCGGTCAGGAAACCAACTCCAGCCATTAGGGTTGCACAAGCCTTAGTGCCGGTCTCAAGCCTGGATAAATGGGGAGGGTTGCGTTAGGAAGGGCATCCAGCGTAAAAACATGTGCCAAATCAAACCTGCGGATGGTCCGCTGTGGCGACCCCTAATGGGAGAAGCCGAAAGAAAGTTCATATGCTTGAGTTTATAGTTTAGGAACTATTAGATACTATAATTTCTCTAAATACAAAGCAAAAGACATTAGGAGGTAAAATATGTCTTTACACTATACAATGAGGGACAATTTAGTGGTTGAACTATTCATTCAATATTTAATGACCGTTAATAATACACATCGAACAAACTGCTGATTAATTATAGTGTTAAAATAAATGTTTTGTGCTATAGTTAGAAATCATAATTATATTCATAAATCACCTCTAATGTCCTATGAACTGGAATTCAGTAGAAGTCACGCATTTTTACTGCTTGTTTTTGAGAGCTAGCTTGTGCATTTGGATATCCAGATGTTTTCTCTATTAAAATAGAGCAAACGATTGATCTGTTGTTTTGAGATAAATGAAAGAAACATCTCTCCTTATTACCAGTATGTGATTTAAAATTGGTTCAAGGTAGACTGTGCCTTAAATAGTTCAATTCTTCTCCTGACTTCAGCCCAAAGTCCACAAACTATTAGAATTAGTTTTGCACATACACATTATACAGCCTCAAAATGATCACGTTCTGTAGGTGAAGTGCCTTTTTATGATCTATTTGGGGCAGGTTGGGACTGCAACTAAAAAAAGTGTAATGTAATGCAAGCTATATGTTTAAGGCCTGAACATCTAACACACTCCAATTAGTAAATTCTGTCCTTTTCTGTATCTGGACCTCCCTGATCCATTCTAATGTCCTATTTCTGAACGGAGTTCTCTTAGGACTACAACTGGCTCGAACATTTGTGCACTTAAGTGTTCTTTAGTGAACAGTGGATAACCTCAACAATAATGGAACTGTACTGAATGGACATTCTGTGTCACCCGGATCGAGATGAGTTCCTTTTCAAATGGGTTTTACTCAGTGTTTCTTCAGTGAGATCATATCATCTCAGGAAGCTTTTCCTTAATTTCATCTTTTGCTTGTTTATTAAGGATAATCCTAGGGACTCATTTATGGATTTAAACTGTGTATTTAGAATACAGTGGTTGGATGGGTTAAAGGCGATAAGGGGAGGCGGAGGGAAAACTCGTTTTTTACTATCACTCCTGTACACTACGTATCCCTAAACTTTAAAATTTGTACTTTTTCTTCTTTGCTTATCTAAATTTTCGTCACAATCTCCGCTTTCTGGCTTTGCTTCACCATCTAGCAGCGGCGTCTCGAGCTCATACCTCAATTTTTTGCTCACGTAACAAAGCAAAAAATCGACAGAGTGACCTCGTACCTTGAAAAAAAAAAATTGTACATTACTGCACTCAGAGGTCAAGGTACCACTGTATATTCATTTTTGTAAATCTAAGCAAGCTATATTTGACCATATTATAAATTCTGATAAGCATATACATTTCAATGCATGCCATTTTTCAAAACCGATCCCCAAGATGAGTTGATACTAGTGTTAAATATCAAAATATATAATTATAATATTATAATGAATAATTATTAAATAAAATATTATCAATTGATTAACACCCAGTCTTCCCATGATGGACTCCCTATGATGAAGCATCATTTAAACTTGACCAAGAGAAAGTAGTTATTGAAGATAAATGTTTGAAAATGTATGCAGTCTAAGACCACGTTGACAATCTGTGACTTCTTTTTAAAAACTTCATTTTAAACATTTATTTAAAAAAAAAAGAAAATGTTTTGAATATTCAACTTTTTAGTTAAAGGGGTTCCTTGCATCTTATCGTTTCTCTTGAAGTCTCTGTTCATATGACATTCTGATGGATTTGATCTAACTCGATGGTGGAGAACCTAGTATGTGTGTATGTAAAGGAGGACTCAAGAGACAGACACATTTTGATCAAGTGTTTGGGTTTCTTTTTGTTCTTCCCCTTTTTTGATGCAGTGCCAGCTATCGTCACCCTGCTTTTCTTAAACGACGATTAAAATGAAGTTCAAATTCGAGTTCATGTGCTTTTGTGTGCTGCGTCTGTGTGCCAGCTCTATGTCTTTCTGGTTCACAGTGGTTACTGCAAGGAAAGACACACACAGAAGCTGCTTTTAATGGCGAACAGGTTCTGTTTCATGCCGGTCCAACTCGCTTCCTCTCTTTATTCACAACCAACATTCTGTAAAACAGATACTGGACTACAGGGATCATCTAGATTTACACCAGCATGAGTCCATGTCAGCTTGAGTGCACACTTAAAGCAAAATGAGGAGTGTACCAAAAGTAAAAGGAGGAGTGTACCAAAAGCAAAAGGAGGAGTGTACCAAAAGTAAAAGAGGGAGTGTACCAAAAGCAAAAGTGTATTAAAAGCAAAAGGAGTAGTGTACCGAAGCAAAAGGGGGAGTGTACCAAAAGGAAAGCAAAACTAGGAGTGTACCAAAAGCAAAAGTGGGAGTGTGCCGAAATCAAAAGAAGAAGTATATCGAAACTGAATGGAGAACTGTATTAAAAGCAAAAGTGGGAGTGTACCAAAAGCAAAAGAAGGAGTCTTCTGAAAGCAAATGGAGGAGTGTACTGAAAACAGAAGTGGGAGTGTACCAAAAGCAAAAGGAGGAGTGTACCAAAAGCAAAAGGAGGAGTGTACAGAAAGCAATAGGAGGAGTGTACAGAAAGTAAAAGAAGGAGTGTACCAAAAGCAAAAGGAGGAGTGTACCAAAGCAATAGGAGGAGTGTACAGAAAGTAAAAGAAGGAGTGTACTAAAAGCAAAAGGAGGAGTGTACCGAAAGCAAAAGGAGGAGTGTACCGAAAGCAAAAGAAGGAGTGTACCGAAAGCAAAAGAAGGAGTGTACCGAAAGCAAAAGGAGTGTACAGAAAGCAAAAGGAGTGTACAGAAAGTAAAAGGAGTGTACAGAAAGTAAAAGGAGTGTACAGAAAGTAAAAGTGGGAGTGTACAGAAAGTAAAAGGAGGAGTTTACAGAAAGCAAAAGAAGGAGTGTACCAAAAGCAAAAGGAGGAGTGTACAGAAAGTAAAAGGAGGAGTGTACCGAAAGCAAAAGGAGGAGTGTACAGAAAGTAAAAGAAGGAGTGTACCAAAAGCAAAAGGAGGAGTGTACAGAAAGTAAAAGGAGGAGTGTACAGGAAGCAAAAGGAGGAGTGTACCGAAAGCAAAAGGAGGAGTGTACAGAAAGTAAAAGGGGGGAGTGTAAAAAAAAGCAAAAGTGGGAGTGTCATAAAAGCAAAAGTGCAGTATTTGTGAAAAATAGCAAAAATAGGGGGGGTGTGCCAAATGCAAAAAGGGAGAATAAACCAAGAGAAAAAAGGGAGAATATGCTAAAAAAAAAATGGGAGAATGAAGCAAGAGAAAAACGATGTACCAAGCTAAAAGCTAAAAGTTCGCTTTTGGGTGGGTGTGGGGGGGCTATTACTAGAAAATTCTATCCTATCTACTTTTTATCTATAAGTATTAAGTTTAGACCAGATTACATATTTCAGCTTTTTTTTAATATTGTATCAGATATTTACCGTGTCAGACATAATAAAACTTTTAATTGCTTGAATTTGAGTCAAACTCTTGAGATATTCTTTCAAAAGCTTCTCACAGAACTTTGCTGAATTTAATTTTTTTTGCTCATTCCACTTTACAGATGGCCGCCTCCACTAACACAGCTTTAATTCAGTTCACAAGTCTGTATTCCATTCGAGGCGTTACGATGGCCACTTCAGTCATTTTGTTTAGCCTTCTTACTCCTATCTGGGTATTCTCAGTATCACTGTCTCGCTGGAACACTTGGAACAGCAAGTTTGCACTTTCTGGTTGATGTCTTCCTTCCATTTTTAGCCTAGTATTTCTAGACAATCTACCTAGTCCCTTTTCCAGCAACACACACTCACACATTAGGATGCTGCCACCCCCATGCTCCACAGTTGTGATGTTCTTCAGAGTCTCATCCTGTTCTATCTATCCATTCAACAAATATAAAAATGTTTGTTTCCTCTGGCCGAAAAAAAAGCTAGATTTTTATCCTAATGAATAAATGTAAACTTTAATCAGGCTTTTTATTTATGCAGCTTTAGGACTTAGAGTTCCATGGAGTTTAAACATCTGCATGTATCAAACCAAGGTCAGTCATTCTGAATGCTAATGTATTGAGATATATTTACAGCTAACTTATTCACAGCTAAAAAGTTTCTTTCAATTGAATGTAGACTTTTATTTACAGCATTTGGCAGACACCCTTATGCAAAGCAATTTACAATTATCCGAGCAGTTAAGGGTTAAGGACCCTGCTCAATGCCACAACAGTGACAGCTTGGTTGTGCTGGGATTGAAACTCACGACCTCCTGTTATTTATCTTCGAATGGAGGCCACTTTGTGCAGCTTGGGACGGTTTCCCTTGGGTGGTTCCATGAAATTCAAATAAGAACAGGCGCTTTGAGGATGGATTGGACTGTAGTTAATGTCAACAGTCTCCTACACTGACTCAGGACTACTTTTCGCTTCTGATCATCATCACTGCACCCCGCAACATCGTATATCTGCTATAAATGGACATTTGGTGCAACCCAGATAAGGATGGGTTCCTTCTTGAGTCTGGTTACTCTGGTTTCTCTTCTTCCTTATGCCATTTCAGGGAGTTTTTCCTTGCCACAGTCGCCACCGGCTTGCTCTTTAGGGACAAACTTACTTATAAAGAACATATTCACTTTTAATCACCACATTATCTGTGTAAAGCTGCTTTGAGACAATGTTCATTGTTAAAAGCGCTATACAAAATAAATGAATTGAATTGAACTGAATAACCGCTGGCATAACTGTAAGTGCTATGACGTAACCAGTGAGCTACCACTTCCCGTACTTCCTCCCATTCTTCCTACAGGAGATGTTGATTGAATTGATTGGTTGAAAGTGTACCTTATTATACTGAAAGATCACGAATTTGCCTCTCAAGTCTGTATGTTTTTGCATGCTATTGTAAAATGCAGCATTTGTTGAAAGTCAGCGTTCTGCAAGGACAGAACAGATACCACCTGACGTCTACATTAATAATACCTACAGGAGTTATATGTTCTGTGGCATTTACTATGAGTTAAGACAAAATTGATTACACCATATTAGTGTCCATTTGTTCAGTTTGCTTGTTACAGCATTTTGATCCTAATTTAAACAATGACTGAAGCAGATCGGTGTGTGTGTGTGTGTGTGTGTGTGTGTGTGTGTGTGTGTGTGTGTGTGTGTGTGTGCACGTGCGTGTGTGTGTGTGTGGTTTGGCTCTGCCTTTAATAGAATTGGCATTGGTCTGCACCGAACATCTGGTCTATGAATCCACTGTGGCAGCAAACCCATTTCCAATTTTCTTTATAATTTCATTCGCTCCAGTCACTACAGTGTCAAACATAGTAATCTGTGTGCATATGGTCAACATAGTCATTTGAGTGTATATGGTAAACAGCCATATGTAAATGTCAATATTTATGCCATTTAGAGCTAAATTATATGCAGTCATGTGTGTGTGTCTGTGTGTGGATTAGGTATATGGAATATACCTAATCATTGATACACTCACCCCTCATGTTATTGTGTAATGCTTATTTGAAAGTGTATCATAGTACAGTATAAGAGCAGGTGACTTATAGGAATGCAGGCAACATGCAGTCTGGCACACTTTGGGTCCTCTTGCCCCCTTAGAAACATGACTGCAAATTACCTTCTATGATAAAACCTTTTTATGCAAATGGGAGTGACTTCACCCCTATCCATAGAGTACAATGGCTCGGTGAATTGTTTGATAGGGATGTAAATGTAGACAATTAAACCCAGTTAAGTACCTGTGGGACATTTTGAAGTGTCCTGGTCTACATCACTACACTTCAAACATTACCTGAGGGAATATCTTCAGGAAAAATGCCGTTAGACTTCTAGTGGCTCGTACTGTTGCATTTCCTTAGTGAGACATTTTCGTCACCTGTCTGTTTTGAAGCGGGGGGTATTTTTTTATTTACTTTCTGTTCCAAGATTTAGGACTTCAGTTGAAAAGTACAGGTAGTCCTTTAAAATATCGTAAGTTGAAGATGGTACTGCTTCATCCTGATTTATAATATTTATTTTCTGCTCTAAACTGATGGCTTTCTTCTTTCTTTTTACTACCAGCAGGAGACATACTTGGGCACTTGGAATGCTTTTATCAATAAAATTGCTGTTTGAAACTGCAGAAAAATACACACTGAGACCACTTTATTCCGTCGACCACTAGCGAGAGCGGGGCATCTCACAGGGCGAGGGATACGCTCATCCCAGCTGCGCGTCGAATGTATCCTACATCGTACGCTGCTGCTTGTGTCTGTTGCACAAAATTTTAAATACTTCATCTACAGAGGGGTGGCATTGGTGGGAGTCTATGGGAGAAATTGTGACAATGGGCTAGATTAATGTATACATTTTTTCTTTTTTTTAAAGAGTAATTCCAATTTAGACAAAGAAAATTTTTACAGTAACAAAATTCTCATACTTCGGAACAATACCCTAAAAATTTTACGTATTACGTGCAGTTTTTCTGGAAATGCTACTTATGTGCATATGTAGATAAATGCGTGACTTCCTATTTAACTATTTTTCTGAAAAAAAAAGTCTATCCTTTCTAAAAGCTGTTTAGGTGTCAAACATTCAAGTGCTGCTATGTATGCAGCATGACACACCCCACAGCATGGTGTTTGTCTCCAGCCTCTATGCGGTGTTTCCTGATGTGTACTGATGAGGCTGTCAGTGCGGACCTGCACGTGGTAATCTTGTTGTGTTCGTTTAAGCATCGCTGCTTTAGCTCAGAACAGCAGGACTAATTTCATCAGCTAGCATTGCTATGCATCTCCTCTAATGGCATTAGCCTTGAATGAGCAGATAGAGGCAGGCGCTCGGTTTATTAGCACTAACTATCAGTCATCTTCTGTTTGAGATCACACAGAGTGAGTCTGGCCAGGCTTGAGAGAGAGGTGTGTGTGTGGGGGGGGGGTATAGACATGAAATAGAATATAAAAAGATAAATATTTTAGTAAAAAGCATCATAGATTTAATGCAATCTTTATTTTGAAAATCTTACAGAAAATATTCAGACCCCTGCTACGCAACCTCCCAGGCAAAAGTATAAACAATATTTGGGCTCAAAGAAAATCCAAAGCCCATTTACACCAATGAGTCATAGCATTAAAACCACTGACAGGTGCAACGGATAACATTGATTATCTTGTTACAATGGCACCTGTCAAGGGGTGGAATATATCAGACAGCAAGTCAACTGTCAGTTTTCAAACATGATGTATTCGAAGCAGGAAAAAGGATCTGAGCAAGAGTTTCTCAATGGGGTATTCCCAGAAAGCAGTACCTACCAAAACTGGTCAGCAAACCAAAGACAGGGTCATGAAGCCCAGGGCTCTTCGATGCACATTAGGAGCGAAGGCCAGCCAAATTCCACAGAAGAGCTTTTGCAGCACAATTTGCTGACCCCTGTTAATCATTTAAGTGTCTATAATAGGCCTAAGCATCAGAACCATGCAATGGAGCAGCAGAATAAGGAAACCTTGTCTGATGAACCATATTTTGTTAACAACATGTGGATGGCCATTAGCATGCATAGCTTATGTGGCGAAGAGACAGTACTATGAGGTAAAAATTACTTTTTGCAGAGGTAATGCTCTGGGCAAGGTTCTGCTAGGAAACTCTGCAGAGTTGCAGAAATCATACAGGAATTGTTTGAGGACCATGGACAAAGAGTTTAAATGTTGACTTGTACTTTAAGTTCCTTGGATCTCAAGCCATTCATGCTTCTATTGAATGTGCTAAACAAACAAGAAGGCTTCACCTCAGAACTTACAGAACTTTTTTAATTGGTTTACATAGTTTTTTACTACACCATTGTTGAACTCACCATTTTGATTTTTCGTAGATTGTAGATGAATATTCACTAAGTATACTTCCAGCCTGAAGGCAAATCATATGCTTACATTACATTTACATTTGTAATGTGCATTAGAGTCTCTAGCAATGAATAAATCTATAATGGTATGCTAGATTAGAAACTTAAGATAAATCAGACTCCAACATTAATGTTCTTTTTGTAACAGATTAATATTATAGTTTTATGCCAAATTAGCCAGGTCCTTTATGTCAAATGCTTTACAGAATATGTTTTCTTTTTCTGTTAACAAGCACAAATTTGCAGTTGTTGACATGGTAACATTTTCCCTGAGACAGAAGGATTATGAATGGTCAAGTTTTACCCCATTAGAAAGTCTCTTTTAGGAAAGAGGATTTTATACTTTATGATTTCTTAATGGTTTATGTGGAACTACATTATATATAGATTCTGGTGAAGTATTTGCCATTTATAGCTGCTGTAATGAAAGTAATAATGAGAAGTAACTCTCATCAAGACTGATCAAATACCATTTTGTAATTAAAATACACTGTGGTATCAGTGTATTAAGTGTATTAACTATGGAATGTAACAATAATTCAACCCCAATTTTTTTATTTAATTAGTAGTCTTTGCAAAGCTCATGTTACTGGAAAACATACTTCTAATGCTATGTGCTGCATGAACAGTGTCTATCTATCTAGCCAACTATTTACTTGTCTGTCTGTCTGGATTCAGATGGAGTCCTCAGTCCTCATTGTCATGTACATGTTTATGCAACCAGTTTGAGACAATATTTGCTTTCTGATCTGGTGCATTACCATGCTAGAAGTCTCTGTCACTAGAAGTATACTGTTGCATTTGAACAAAGCTGACTTGCTATTGTATGCCAAGTATGTTTGCCAAGAAAACACTTCCCACACTATTACACCATTATCACCAGCCTGAACTGTTGTCACAAGGCAGGTTGTGTTCATTGGATTTATTATTTCAGTTGATGCCAAATTCTGATCACACCATGTGGCTGCTACAGCAGAAATTGGGATTGGAAATAATTTTTCAATGTTCAACTGTCCAGTTTCTGTAGGAATGTGCCTACTGAAAAAACAGATTCCTTCTCTTTCTGACAGGATTAAACTATAATATGAAGAGCTGCTATCGTAGCTCATCTGTGAGCCTTTTCTGCTCAACATGTTCATTTAGAGTGGTTATACAAGTTACTATAGCCTTCCCATCTGACCATTCTCCTCAGACCATCAATCAGCTGTTTCTGCTTGCAGAATTGACACTCACTGCTTTTGTCTTTCACATCATTCTCTGTAAACTATAGACATCTCACTTGAAAAACCCAGGAGATATGCAATTTTTGAAATACTCAAACCAGCCCATTCTGACAGCAACAAACATGCAAATTTAAAATTGCTGCGATGTCTTATTCTTATTCTGAAGCTCCTGACCAGTATCTGTGTGCTGCCACTACAGATGATTTACTAATTGGATTAATGCATAAATAAGCAGGTGCATGGATGTTCCTAATAAAGTGGGTGGTCAATGTATATTACAAGCAAACTATACCAAGACAGTCAAAGAACATGAGTAGAATCTGATTTAGTGTATTTACACATTCCTGGAAAAAACACATAGTGTATGTGTGTTGAAATAAGTATAGAATTGGGATGAAATTGGACGAATCATGCTCTAATTTGAAATAAATAAATATAGAAACCAGTGTGGGAATCATTATTTACCAAATGTAAAGTTAAGATGCTGTTAGAAACACAGTAGGATGGCGTGATTTTATTATGATTACCATTACCCTCTGGGGATGTCCTCAGTCGTAGTGGCTGCATGTATGCATGCATATATATGTGTATGTCTAAGTGTGAGAAAAAAATAGGCGACCTTAATCAGGAGCTTAGTGCTGCATTTGATTAAGGGTACCTTATTTACGAATGCAAACACGCTTCATGCAAAAAATAAAATTCTTTGTCTACAAGAAGATTCAGATAGGAAGTCGCTTACCTCTCATCTTCATCCTAATCATCCTCAGGTTATTAAGCGATGTTGATGCAATTACACACAACAAGGCTTTCAACAAGTCAGCACAAAGGGCACTGGACTCACCTCCTCAGTTTCAGCTCTGGCTTTTTAAGATTTTTTATAAGAGACTGAAATCTGCTGCCATAGCAGGAGACATGAAATGGTGTGAGGTGGTGTTTATTGTATATTGCATTACTTTGTCATTGCCAGAGAAAAGAGGAAAAGTCAACTTTATTGCACAACTGAGTTTATAAAGTCTCTAGCACCTGTGTTTTAGTTGTAGATCTCTTTATTGTGCATTCTGGTCAGGTGGTAGAAATCTGATAAGAAAGAGACTGTAGCACTAGGATTTGTCACTTATTTTTAAAGAAAGATTTATATGTAAACATCTTATATCTAAAAATATCTAGAAAAGTACAGATGCCTGCAATCTTGAGTGAATGGTGCAACCATGACAGATGAAACAACTGTTTTGGTAACCAGAGGAGAAACATTCATGCAAATAAAATAAAGAAAGAATGTCTGTGACAATTTGTTTTATTGAGCTGCTTCTAGCCAGAATTCTTTACTTAAATGTATATGAGGATCCGCTACAGAAGAGAACAAACCAAAAACAAAACAAAACACTAATACTTTTTTTTTACTTTTTGTATTATCCCACAGTCAGTGACCCATGCACTGTTTCTCCTTACTCTGATCTTTTCTGCTAACGTGTCATTTATTTTCACCTTTAAAAACACTGGTTTAATCTGTTTAAATACTTAAAAACACTGTGAAAGTCTGCCAATTCACCACCTCTTGTCTAGTGCGTTTGTGTTTGTGTTATTTGTGCTGTCTGTAATTTAACTTTGGCAATCTGTTTGCTATTTGGAATGGATTTACAGCCATAATGCAAGTGATGGGTGGGGGGGTTTGAAAGTCTTCAACATTATGCTTCTAGCATATGTTGCTCTCTCATCATTTTTTTTTTTTTTTTTTTTTTTTTTAAGCCTTGTGTGATATTTTTATGATTGACTTGCTGTTGTTTTCTCTCCTATTTCCTGATTTTGTGTATTTCATTTTTGCTGTCTTGCTTTTGACTTTAGAAATTACTTGATAAAGGTCACAAAGAAAGCCTACAGATGGCTAAGTCATTGGATGGCTAATTTCTACATTTCAAGCTAATCCCCACTATGTACACAACTCTAGATGACACAAATAAGCAGCCAGAAATAGAAAACTATTAGGAATAGAAAACTTTTCCCATCGAACACATAAAGAGTCTCATTCCTTCCTAAGACCTGCTGAACTTCACTTTTTTGTTTGTTTTCACTGTTTTATTGTAGCATGTGATGAAAATCCTGTCACACTGACAGCAAATTTATTGCAGTACTTTTTCTCTTGATATTGCTTCCAATATAGATTTAGGCAACTTTTTGAATATGGGATAAATATTTATCCAGTACAGTCAAAAAGGGTAAAAAAAATTATAATGTGAAAATATTTAGATAATTAATTTTTTTTACAACAGATAACTCAACCTCGCATATGTCTAACATATGGGTAAGTGAATTGTCTGGGGCTGTGGTGTGGATCAATGTTAATTTTCTAACAAAAATAAGTGTGCATACACAGTGTGTTTGATTAACTGCCTGGAGTGCCTGAGAAAGACATGGGACTTCATTTCACTGTATAGCCTGTCTCTTTCATTTCAATTACATGACTTGAATTAAAGAGAGCAGCTTTTTTATTTGTTATGTTATTTATTACTTTTGCCATCAGGGGTGTCTGACATAATTTTTTCAAAATCAAACAAACTCCCTTATTCAGTATGGGATTTTTTGTATTATTTTTGGATATTTGAATTGGATTTACAAACATTTACACTATTAATACGAAACTAATATTATAGAATAATAATACTCTAGAATAGTACATGCACATTTCTTATAAAATGTGTTTATATATACATATATGTATATACTGTATGTATGAGATTTTTATTAGGAGTGATGAGGATGGACAGAATTAGAATGTAGGACGTTTTGGGGACAAAGTGAGAGATGGTTTGGACATGTGCAGAGGAGGGACATGGGGTATATCAATAGGAGAATGCTGAGGATGGAGCCACCAGAAAGGAGGAAAAAAGGAAGGCCAAGGAGGAGGTTTATGGATGTAATGAGGGAAGACATGCAGGTAGTTGGTTTGAAACAGGCAGATGTAGAGAACGGGGGGTATGGAGAAGGATGATCTGCTGTGGGAGCAGCCAAAAGAAGAAGAAGATGTATATACTGTCTGTATATATGGGTATTATTCACATTTCACATTATTCCTTTTAAATCTGCTTGCTCTCAAGGGTTCTTTGCAACCATCACCAGTGGGATAAATGTATCCATATTTGTATTATTTGTTGCCATTTCCCAGGGGCCCTTATCCTGAGAGACTTCCAATCATCTAATTTATACAAGTAGGTAAAGGTTAAGCGCCTTGCTCAAGGGCCCAGCAGTGTTAGACTGGCTGTGCTGGGATTTGAACTCAAACAAGTTAAACACTGAGCTACAAATGATAAATTGTCCATTAATTTAAAAATCTTCACTGAATCCATACGTCTGTAATGCTGCTTTGTGACGATGTCCAAAGTTCAAAATGTTACGTTAATGAATTTGAATTGAGTTTTTGAAAAGGTTTACACACAGAGCTACAACACACTTCCAATTTGAAATTCATGTCTCCTGTAGCACTGTTTACTTTTGTCTGTAAAGTGAGATAGCGATGTCTCAGTTTTGTTTGTTTTGTCTATTTTTTTGTTTAAAGTATTATAAAAGTCATTGTGTTGGACTAGGGCTAGCTTGGGAATTCATTTTAGTTAATTGGTATTCCCTTAACGTCACATTTACATTTACGGCATTTGGCAGACACCCTTATCCAGAGCGACTTACAACTGAGCAGGGAATGGTTTTAGGGCTTTGCTCAAGGGCCCAGCAGTGGCAGCTTGGTGGTGGTGGTGGGATTTGGACCTGTGATCTTCTGATACAAAGCCCAATGCCTTAACCACTGAGCTACCACCTCCCCACATTCGTTTTGAATGATAAAACATATATATATATACAAGCAGTATCTGAGCTCTGCGGGTTTTCTTACATAAATTAAATGATCATTGACGTCCATTTCCAGTTGTTTCAGCAGACACCAGGTGTAAAATAGCATGAAACAACAGTCAAAAGTTGTATAGATACAAAATATGAATAGTTATTTAGGCAAAATAGTAGTACATATACACTACAGCTATGCTACACTGAGAATTGCATATAGTCCAGACAGCAGTAAAAATCAGAATTATGATGATGCGGTCAACTGACTTGGAGGTTATTTACATTTAATGCTTTCCTTAAAACAACTTTAAACTGGATTGTCTATTAGTGTGGATATTATGCCTGTAACAGTTCATTTCTTTTTATGAAAGCAGTAGTTGAATATTAACTCTGTTCTTATTTAAAGATCTAATAGTAAAAAATTACTGGTTAGTAGCATGGAGAAAGCAAAACCCTCAATACATTTTAAATTTGATGGTTTATTAGATAAAATGTGTACCTGTGCGCAGATGCCCGTACTGACCGAGTCATATTTTCCACTTGTTTCTAAATGGAACGTTAGCGACTCTTGTTAGGAGCATTTTTTCCAGGAGTTCTTTCTAGTACACTGAGACATTTGTACCCCACTGTAGTAGTACTTGGGCATTTTCTCTCTTCCTGAGGCTGTTGTGAAGAAAATTCAAACTGAATGCACACATTTAACAGCTTTCCCTGGGCAATTCCTGGCACATTGTTGTAACTTATCTAAATATTCAGCCCGTTTCATTGAGCTGAAGTTGAAGCAAGACGTGAGTCCATTTCTTCCTAGTAGCATTTTAACTGTATGGATTATACACACTAGAAACCATTTTTTTTTTTTTTTTTTTTTTAACCTCCGGTGCTTGAAAAAGAAAGCGCAAAGAACTAAAATTATTGCTAGCAAATGTATGCACTTGGTATGATAAGTAGAAAAAAAAGTATTTTCCGAATTGTACTTTTTTTTCTCTCCAGGGTTTGTTGTCAAAAGTTGCTTTTGCAGCCCAGTCACAGAGAAAGCAGGTGCTACCTATTGCATGCGTATTGCTAAGCCAGACGAATCTGTCTGGTGAGAGGAACCTGCTTTGCCTAGTTTTTACATTTCAAAGGTGGCACACAAGCACATTTTCCTCTTTAGGAGATCCGCTTATGCCGTCTAATTGAGTCAAGGGCTTTGATGACTGGCGGAAAGGGAGTGGTACGCTGAAAATTTCAGCTTTGAGAATAATTACACAGCGACCGTATATTGTTTCTCCCTCGCCAAAATTCCTGACATATCCAGGAAGTTCATGTGGGTCAAAAGTTTATGTTTTGTATCACGTGTTGTGCAGAATACTAAAATACAAAATTTTTATTTTGTAAAGATGACATTTCTTTTTTTTTCTATGCCCTCAAAGATATTCTTACAAAGTTGCATATTTTAAATATTCACACAATTCAGCTTTTGTTACTACTTCATTTATATGAAATCGAACAAAATCTATCCACATTGCTCTTGGGTGGTTGATTGGGTATGAATTTTTCATGAGATCAGGTTACGTTCTTTTCAGGGCAGCGAAACTAAATCGCTGTGTCAGGAATAGACCAGTCGATGCCACTTTGTATAAATCTCTCACTTCATCACTGACCTCTTAACAGACATACTGTGACATTTGCCAGAATACTCAATATGATACCCTAGGATATGTATACACATTTCTGAAACTGTTTTTGTTTCTAATTAGGCAAGCAGAACAATTTAGTTGGATCGTTTACAGCAATCAAGCTGGTATCATGCACATGCGGAGATCTTTATATATCAGCTTTTGCAACTGATCTATGAGAAGCACCTAACCTGGAAGGCCCTCTGTGTTCTGTTCATGCTATTTGGTTTAAGTGCAGAATTTTTTGAGCCCTGGCTGATGAGAGGTGAGAAACGCTTTACTAAAGGACTTCTTAACAGCTTAAGGTGTGAAGTGGAGTGATCCCTGTGCTCGGTGTCTTGCTGAAATAAAGTAATTGGATTAGAAGGATAGTGTTCTGAGGGCATGAGTGAGGTATAACTCAGTGCATGGACTTTGCATCAAATCTTACAGAACAGAAGAAATCTGATTTGTAATGATTATGACAACTTTGTCTTTTTTTTTTAAATAAAATTACAATCATTACATCTTTGTCTAAATGCATTTAATAGGTCACATTGTTATGTAGCAGGTAGTGTTCCTGTCCCACAGCCTCAGGTTTTTGTCTTTATGAAATTTTGCATAAGCTCCCGGTTCTCGGATTTCCTTCCAATAACATGGATATTTCGACTAAAGTCTGAGTGAGCACATTCCCACGTTCCCAGGATAGGCTCTGGATGCGATGCTGTACCCTGACCAAGATATAAAGCTTTCTAAAGATAAATTAATGATTGATTAGAATTATTTAAAGTGCCTGCATTTATTATACAGTTTATTATATATATATATATATATATATATATATATATATATATATATATATATATATATATATATATATATATATATATATAATTATAAAAGTCATTGTGTTGGACTAGGGCTAGCTTGGGAATTCATTTTAGTTAATTGGTATTCCCTTAACGTCACATTTACATTTACATTTGCGGCATTTGGCAGACGCCCTTATCCAGAGCGACTTACAACTGAGCAGGGAATGGTTTTAGGGCTTTGCTCAAGGGCCCAGCAGTGGCAGCTTGGTGGTGGTGGGATTTGAACCTGTGATCTTCTGATACAAAGCCCAATGCCTTAACCACTGAGCTACCACCTCCCCACATTCATTTTTGCATGATAAAACATATATATATATAAATATATACAATCAGTATCTGAGCTCTGCGGGTTTTCTTACATAAATTAAATGATCATTGACGTCCATTTCCAGTTGTTTCAGCAGACACCAGGTGTAAAATAGCATGAAACAACAGTCAAAAGTTGTATAGATACAAAATATGAATAGTTATTTAGGCAAAATAGTAGTACATATACACTACAGCTATGCTACACTGAGAATTGCATATAGTCCAGACAGCAGTAAAAATCAGAATTATGATGATGCGGTCAACTGACTTGGAGGTTATTTACATTTAATGCTTTCCTTAATACAACTTTAAACTGGATTGTCTATTAGTGTGGATATTATGTCTGTAACAGTTCATTTCTTTTTATGAAAGCAGTAGTTGAATATTACCTCTGTTCTTATTTGAAGATCTAATAGTAAAAAATTACTGGTTAGTAGCATGGAGAAAGCAAAACTTTCAATACATTTTAAATGTTATGGTTTATTAGATAAAATGTGTACCTGTGCGCAGATGCCCGTACTGACCGAGTCATATTTTCCACTTGTTTCTAAATGGAATGTTAGCGACTCTTGTTAGGAGCGACTCTTGTTAGGAGCTAAAGTCTGAGTGAGCACATTCCCACGTTCCCAGGATAGGTTTTGGATGCGATGCTGTACCCTGACCAAGATATAAAGCTCTCTAAAGATAAATTAATGATTGATTAGAATTATTTAAAGTGCCTGCATTTATTATACAGTTTATTATATATATATATATATACACAGTGGAACCCGGTTATGTCGATAACTAGGGGGTCGCCAAAAAGCATCGAGATAACCAATGATCGAGATAAACAAAAATCAAAATGGCGGCAATATATTAATGTGCTTGAAATTTCTTTATGTACATGATGTGCGTTAATAAATGAGAATGTGCATGCACGTGTTTTTGAAGGGTTTTTTACACAACAGCGTTGCCGCGATTTGTTTGATGAAGGCATGCTATAAAAATACATACAGTACATGTTTATCTGTCAGGAATCCACCTGCCACGCCCCCTTTGGCCCCCTTCCGCATGTCAGGTGCTTTCTCGGCCGCTTTCTCTGAAGCTCCCGGCTTTAATCGCGCACATATGGTGCTCGTTTATCATCATCACCAGCTCCTATTTAAACATCCACACTCTCACCGTCCGTTATTGTTGGTATATGTTGGTTCACGGCGGTCATTGTTATCGCGCATGCGTATCCCGGTACGTGTCTTCCCACCGGCACTCTCTCAATGGCTGCTCTTTTCTTTCCAAAGCGCATCGCAGATTCCCCCCCGATCCTGCCGGTGTTCATTCTATGCTTTTGGATGGTCATCACACGTTCCGTGGTCTTTCGCCTCCCGTTCATCGCATGACATTTAACAACAAAAGCTATATGTGCACTAACTAACAGCAGAGATTCACCAGTTGTCAGGAATCCACCTGCCACGCCTCCTTCAGAGGCTGTCATTGCCTCTGCACGCTCCCAAGCTCGCAGCGCAAATAATGCACAGCTGAAGCGCGTTACTCACTCACTCCCGGCTCCCATACTAACCGCTCACTCACCCACTCTCGGGGTCCATTATTATATGTGTTCATGCGTGGTCGTGTGTATGCTGCACCCGCTACATACTGTCTCCTCCTGGACTCCTCGCTCACTCCACGGCTGTGTTTTCCTTCCCCAGCGCACCTCTGACTTTCGACGCTTCCCTGTCGCTTCCTCTGCGCCGCGCTTCCTCGATAACGCACCGTTGATGTTATTATTGGACTGCTGTTTGCCGGATTATCCCGATCTACGCGGGTATTTTGTGTTGGCTCTGCCTTTGTTAAATAAAGTTTCTGTTTGCCGTTACTCCGGCTTCCGCCTCCGCACCACGCCTAACACCAGTATACAATACAACACCTGTAGCAGCTGTAAGACTTGATTATTCCGCCACTTCCGCGAGTTCTTCTGCGGCTGCACCGAGATAACCGACTTTAAATGGCAATTTTTTCCCCCCTTGTGTTCGAGATATAAGGGTTTGGCGACATAAAAAAAGTGTGCTGACATAACCGATAAAAAATGCTTAGAAAAAGCGAGAATTTGGCGGTTCCACTTCAAAAACGTAGACTTAATAGGGTTGTCGAGGTAACCGAGGGCGAGATAACCGGGTTTCACTGTAAATAAAAAAAAGTTCTTTCGGCTTCTCCCATTAGGGGTCGCCACAGCGGATCATCCGCATGTTTGATTTGGCACATGTTTTTATGCTGGGTCCCCTTTCTAATGCAACCCTCCCCATTTATCCGGGCTTGGGACCGGCACTAAGAGTGGCTGGGGTTGGTTCCCTGACCGGGGATCGAACCCGGGCCGCATCCTAACCACTAGACCACCAGGGACTATATTCCAAGTGTGTAGGATTTCGTGTAATTTGAGGTTCAGTAAACATGATTCTTAGATTCTCAGTTTCTTTTTTCAGTTACGACCTTTCTCTAACATTTTGCTTTCTATTGAAAACAAAAATGTGTACTGAAATATTTGGTATAATTTTGTACACACTCGAGTAGATTCCTGGTGTTTCCTTACAATATTTACTCTCTTTTTTTTTACACTCTCTCTCTCTCTCTCTCTCTCTCTCTCTCTCTCTCTGCATGTCATTTAACACAGCAAACAGAAAAGTGTAAACTCCATTCCCCAAACACTTTCCTGTGCTCCACAAAGCACTACAAATGTTGCAAAGCTTTTTACAGCTTTCATGATTTTTATATAAAAAAACAGTAAAATACAAGAACAATACTACAGAAAAAATATTGTATTGCAATGAGTGTTGCTGAACCTATTATTCATGTTAAAACTACTCGTGCTGTTATCTAAGAATTACGAACCTCTTCTGACCAATCAGGTTCTAGCATTCAGCCATGTTATAACACGGCACATACATACCCAAACCATGAATGAGTACAGATCTGGAAAAAAGTTTACAGCAACTATTTTAGGTTCTTTAGATGAGAGCGTTAAAGTATAAACTTTGAAAGCTTTATTCCTTCACATCACAAGTTAAGCATGTATTAAAGGGAGCAACGACAGACTGCAAGGATATTAGAACTCTCAATTAGGTCTAATCTTGTTTCCAAGGTGCACCACAACAACAAGCACTTACCTTGCAGTTATTGATCTGCGCCTGTTTTCTCTCTCTCTCTGCCTGCTACTGTTCATAAAACGGTTTGTACGAATATTGTGTCCGTCTTTTCTGTCATTATTTTAGTTCACAGTGGATCTTTTAGAAAAGGTTTACAAATCCCGGGACCCATTCAAGAGCAGAAAATCATGTCTAAATCAGGTTTAAAATGTTGCGTTGAAAGAGTGGTTATTACAATGTCAGAGTATTGACAACGAATACAAAGGAACATCACATCATGCCTTGGACTTCACGCAATGAGGATTTTTGATTCGCTTTTAATACCGTGTCTTATCTATCAGTGAAACGGTGAAGGCAAGTCACAATATTGACTGGGAAGGCTAGAAAAATTCTACATCTTATCAGTAACTCTGTTATTATTATGAAAACAATATGGCATAGCATGGCGTCTTATTATAGGCATAAAACTATTACAAAGACACATACAGGACATGCAACCGCTGTGTAATGTTTCGTTTTTTCTTATCCAAATAGCGAATATAACATTATAGCTTTGAATATAGTATATAGTGAAATTTATTTTCTTTGCATATCCCAGTTTGTAAAAATTTTGGATCAGAGCACAGGGTCGGCTATGATATGGTGCACCTGGAACAGAGAGGGTTAAGGCCTTGATCATAGGTCCAAGAGTGGCAGGTTGATGGTGCTGGGGCTTGAACTGCTGAACTTCTGTCACCAGAATTGTTTAGTGCAAATAGGATAACCAAAGGGATGGAATTACAGTAGATCATGTATAAAAGCTGAGGCCTTTCTGTCAGTTTGCTTGCTTTGTATTTATTCAAGAGAAACACTAGTGTTGGCATTAGAAATAAAATGACCTTAGGTGTAATTTACACCCATTAGAGGTAACACTAAATCCAGACAGTTGACATCAATTACATTGTAATCAATTACATAGTTATCTGGTTACATAGGCACCTGAGAAAGTGTGGGTTATTTTAGGCAGCAAATCAATCAATTCTTGAAGTTGATGCACTGGAAGCAGGAAACCTGGGCAAACATAAGGATCTGCGTTTAACAGGAGGCCAAATTCAATTTAATCCATTTTTATTCGTATATCGCTTTTAATAATGGACATTGTCTCAAAGCAGCTTTAAAGAGATAAAGCGAATATAAAAGAATGTATAAGTTTGCTTCTTATAACTGTAAGTTTATACCTAATGAGTGAGCCAGTGGCAACTGTGGCAAGGAAACAGACTCCAAAGGAAACCATCATCATCTGGGTAGCACTGAATGTCTATTCATTACAGTTCCATTATTGTTAAGGCAGTAATAGGTGACTAAATGCAGCCTGTGGTCTTGAGTAAATGTAGCATACTATTGATATTAATTGCAGTCCAAATCCATCCTCAAAGTTTTTGAGTTGCTCAGTAATTTCATGTTTTTTTTTTATTGTGATGGCTGGATGACTGGTTCAGAGCATATCCAAAAAAACGAAGGTATTCTGGGATCTTCCTGATTTCCAGTAAGTAGCACTTATCAAAGATGTCCAAGGAAGGACAAAACAGTGAATCAATGACAGGATTATGGCCATCCAAGACTCACTGTTGCACATGGGGGAGAAAAGGCTAGCCTATCTGTTCCGACCACACAGAAGAGCTACTAGAGCGTAAATTGCTGAAGATAATATTGTCTATGATAGGCTATCATATCTACAGAGGTTTTGTGGAGTCCCTATGAGTCAGAGCTTTGACACAAAGTATACAGGGGGGGTTTTAATGTTATAGCTGTATTAAAAATAAGTTTAGGCATTTGGCAGATGCCCTTATCCAAAGCCACATATGATGATCAGTTGAGTGTTAAAGGACAGGCTAATGGTTTATCAGTGGTAGTCAGATTTGAACTCATGACCTTCTGGTCAGAATTTTAACATCTTAACTACTAAACTACCACTTTCCCTTTTTTACATTTTGAAAGAAATGTGAGAAACTATCATTCTAAGGTAATTTCTTCATCTTATAAATACGTAGCTTTCAAAATTTTGAGCCTCTGGTGCTGAGAGCCACATTTGATGTGAGAAGAAAGGAATCTGGGTGATCTCATCGATGGTTGTTTTTTCAAAGGCACAGTTACATTGAGAGGAGAGGAGAGAAAAAAAAGGAGGGAGAGGAGAGGAGCGAGTCCAAGTGTGGTGATATATCATGTATGCAATATGACGGTAATGACAGGTATAGTGAATGGGCAATGGAAAGGAGACAATAAGAGCAAGGTTGACACAGACGCAAATGCAATCTGAGCAGCGAAGATGAGAGAGAGAGAGAGAGAGAAATATGAGCGACAACGAGAGATTCAGATAGGGTATGATACAATATGTATGCAAAACCATGACAGGATTGTACTGGTTCTCAGCTAGGCTAACATCAGACAGATGGAGGCAAAGTTACACTATAAAAAGTTACCTTCATAATTTTTTTAAAGCATCCCAGGGTGGTATTGACTCTCTTATACCTACACAACAGCAATGCCATGAGAATATTGTAAAATTGTTGTAATATGATCACTAGGAGTGAAAGTCATGTCTATTCTATCCAGTGTTACTGTTGCCGGCTGATCCAATGCTGCTAATGCAGTGGCTGCTGACATGCATATATAGTGGAGGTGTAATTTGTCTGCCTCCTTGGATACAGAAGCAAGGAGGCTACACTGGCTTATGCAACTCTACTCAACATGGAGGACACTGCTGTTGTCTTACAAGAATATTGGAAGACTGCTGTGCGTCTCATGAATACAAGTTCCCAGCCGACTCCGCTTCCTTCTATCCTACTGAGATAGCCCATGGTTGTTTTCAGGGCAGAAATCTGGATTTCTGAGTATCTCATTCTAGTTATTTTACTCATTCATTTTAGGGCCGTGACACACTTAACTAATAAACTACCGAGACTAATTGGGTATTGCCTCATATGTCCTCATATCTGTACTTGAACATTGAAAAAGCACGATGGCCACATTGCTAGGAAATTAATATCAAGTGATTTTAAGGTCTGTATTTCTTATTATGATGTTATAAAAGCTAATTTAGACATTTTGGTTTGATTTAAAGTGTGAAATTATCTCATTCTATAGGCAGAAGATTTTGTGCTTGTTTCAGGCATAGAGTATAAGGCAATTTTAGGCTTGAAATATCATTTGTCATACTATATTGGTTACTTCATAATAAAAAGGAAATCAATTAGACAGTGGGTTTGTTCATTTTACCATGAAGTGCAATGTTTACATATGTAATATGTAGTATGTCAATCTTCATACCAGGAGGAGCTGGTCTGGTTGTGTTTTTATCCTCTTTTTCACCCCAAAGATAAAATTATCCATTTTTAAAAAAATGATCAACTTAAAATCAATTAAGTACCATGGATAGCGAAACATGCTCTTTTACTTGTTTGCAATAGAAAACCTGTTTTTAGTTTTGACCATGCAAAGATCCCATTAGTGTCAGTCTTGTGGGGTAGTATTTGTTTGTGGCAGTATGTGTTTTGGGTTACACTTAAATAAACTAACCTTGGTAAAGGCTGTGACAAGGCCAACTAGTGCAATTTGTGTGGACGTGCTGCAAAACCGACTGTCCACGCATGATTTAGCTGACTGCCAACAGTCATTTTTAAGTGTCACACCCCCTAAGTGTTAAAATGTAGCCGGCGGAAGGAATGAAAGGACTGTTCAAGGTTGAATGGATAACTGGACAAGTTGTTTTAGAAATATGGTCTTCCATCACAATAGATCAGTCATGCCAAAATACAGTGGCGATGAAGAGTCAATTTTATAATGCATTGTTTCTCCATTTGGGGAAATAAATATTATTCACCCAAGAAGGGTTTTGTCTACTTGGACCTATTTATATTTGGGTCAGATGTTTATTTCTCTTGCTTGCTGATTTTTCAGCCATAAGTGGTCTGCTTGTATTGGTGGTAAGGAGTTTCCCCTTAGGCAATTCTATGGCCTGTGCCACACCACTCCCTCTGAGTCAGTCTGCCTGACAGTAATTCAAATAAATGAACATTTCTTTCCACTGGCTGAGGAATGACTAATATAAGAAATTTCCCACTAGGGTCTCTTAGGGTTGTGAGGAAAACTTGAAAATGCAATCTCGGTTGTATTTGCTTGTATATGAGAATTTGCTTTGCATAGTGTGAAGTTTCTCCTCTTTAATTTTAACTTGTAAACCTTTTAGCCTGCACTAACCCCATCCACCCATCCATCCATTTATCCCTCTATCCATCAAAAGGGTGCATAATGCATATTGGAGTCCTATGCTCAGTTTGATTTAGGTCTGCAAAGGTTTAGCACAAGGTATACAAAAACAAACAAGAAGGTACACAAGTATGTGTTGCACAGTTCAGGTTCTGGCATTTGATAGCTGGAATCTGTAGAGCTTCTCTTGCTTCATAATTCATTGTGTGAGTTGAAACTCGCTCCCTGTGTCTAAAAACCTGAAGGAGTTCGAAGAGAAAACTCAACATACACAGTACATTTCCAGCATGTAGATTTAGAGCCCAGAACAGGTACTTACTAATAAGAATAATGAGAAATGAAAGAAAAAAAAAACCTTATCTGCCATCTGGACTTTCTTTTGCATTTCATTATTCAATCTGCAGTGCTGTAGTTTCATAGAGAGTGTAAATGTAGCACTGCTGATAATTGTTGGAGCCTAGCAGTTGATAAGGCTATGAAAGTGGCACAGCTGTGAGATAACAAGAATGGCTGATTGAGAGGTTGTTCGCTGCAATCTCCCCATTGAACGCCCCCCAGGTCATTACTGTATCTTACAGTACTGCTTCTTAAGTCGCACCATGCTCTTAAATAATTAAAGCGCAGCCTTTAATGGTTAGCTAAGTAAATTAGCTGTAGTGTTTTGAACAAGTGATCTGGAACAGAGTCTTAAAGCAAAGTTGCAGCTGCTTACTGGGATGGGAAAGTGTTACTTAATTTCTCTGATCGTTAATACAGTGTTGGATCTTGGTGTCTAGATCCTCTAGAATGGCTGTGGATGTGTGTTAAATCTATCTCTGCATTGTTATTGGTTTATATTCAGCATTGTGGTATTGTGTGTATGTGTGTGGTTCGCACAGTTCCCGAGGTGAGTACCGACATCTGATAATAAACAGAGAGAGTTGTTGAGCATGAGCGAGTGCAGAGGAAATGGTTTCCAATCAGCTGAGGCTCATGCTTCAAGATTACTGCAGTATCCTGCTGAGTTGAATCTGGCTTCCCTCTGCCACACACCAACTGCTCCCACTGAGCGGAGAGCCACATCAAGAGTGTCTGCTTAGCTATGGCAATTTCACATCCCCACAAAGGATAGGGAAAAAAAAAACAACAAAACACAATTTAACTTCTTCCCCCAACGTTGCACACCAACATCCCCTTTGTGCAGTGCACTCACTGTACCAAGCTTTGGGACTCTCAAAACAGTAAGTTTCTCAACAAATATTTGTATCCATGTATCCTTACAAGCCTACCAAACTATCAGCTGGATGTTCCAGTAGCTTTAAGGCAATGGCTTCTCTCAGCCACATTAAAGGCTGGTTCATTTTGGCTAGGGTTAAAAAGTGCACACAAAATATAATCCGCTGATGTCTGGGATGATAGCACGTTCGTGTGCGAGAAATCTTTTTTTTTATTGCATGCATGCGCTGGCCGATAAGCTCTCCCCTGGCCACCGGATTTCTGACAGACAAACAACATGACTTAGCAAGCTGATCAGAACATGTGGTAGCAGAGATGTAAGCTAAACCAGAATGGAAGGAACTTTGGCATCTCATTTGCCCCACTCCACTGCTTTTGGCTACAGTTCTATTTCACTGTTAACACTTTTCACACTTTACATTATATTTACAATGATAAATATCACTAGTGTGTGTTCATTTTTAGCAAATCATGCACAAGGCAGAATAATGGTACAATTTTAGCATCAAGAGTCAGCAACTTAGGTTTGATCTGATGCAAAAACACACACTTAATACACACAGAAGTGTTACATTTTCAATGAGAAATTGTCTACATACTCAAACCTGACTATTGTTCCAATAATTTGTATATGCATTTAAAACTACATAGCATCTATAGGAGTCACATGATAAAGAACGTATGACTTGGACCAGTGGACTCATGAGATGAACTCTACTTCATTCTGTTTCCTGTATATGGGAGTCATGTGATAAAAGAACAATTGACTCGGATTTGAAGTTTTGATGATGAACTACTGAATTTTATTTACTGTAAATAACCTACAAACATTTTGAGGTGCTTTGCTCATGCGTGTCTAGTAGAAAACTTACGAATCGGTCTTTGAGACTATTCGCTCTTCTGAGTCACTGCTAAGAGATGTTCAAAATTAACTAATCATTCATAAATGACCCATCACTAACTACTAGGTGTGATCTCTCTAGCTCCAAGTTACCAAGTGTGCACTGACTCACAAGGTAACCTTTTTCTATCTTGAGCAGATAGGCTAGAAATGTTTGACATCAAGGCACATGATGAAATAATGAGAAAAGTCTGTCTATACTGTTATACCATATAAAGAGACTCCTGTTCTTAACGTCCTGTTTAGGTAACATTGCTAATCTCCTGAATTGGTAGTGTTGCTAATCTCCTGTTTACTATAGATTTTTGACCTCTTGCATTGGTAGAATTGTTGCTCTTTTAAATTGGTAGAGCTGCTAATATCCTTTGTTGGTAGAGTTACTTCTCTCCTGCTTTAGTGGATTTGCTAGTCTGTGTTCGCAGAGTTGCTAATCTCCTGATAGGGTAGAGTTGCTAGTCTTGTCCAGGTAGTGCCAAAAACTTTTTTATTCATTGTTCGGGACAATACTAATACGTATCAAAATAAAAATTTCAACTAACAATTGATATACAAATTCACCTGTTCTGTTGACATGCACCCTAAGGCCAAGCAGTCCTGAGTTGGATCTGTAGTCCCAGGAGATAAAAATAAAACATTATCGTGAACATTTTTGACTTGAAGGGTACTTCTTGAGCTTATCTGTAGTATAGAGGACAGAGGCCATCAAGGCAAGTGGTTAACCTAGAGCAAAGGGTATGTGTGTCTTGATTGATTTCAAGAGAAGAACTGCTATATCAAGAATCAGGGGAGAGGAAAGGGCTAGAGCGAGGAAGCCAAGGTTACAAGGGAAAATGTACAGTGCATAAAAATACTGTACAGTAGTCAGGATATATGAGTACAGTATTCTGTAATGTAGATAATGAATAACGTTTTATGTTATTCTATAAGAAAGGAATTTGTCTATTTGTTTGTAGGTTGTTGGACTGCAGAGCGGACGTGTGTTGAATGATATCGCTAGCACAAGAATGACAGATTCCTGTGTCTTGTGTGGGTGAATGTTCCACCTACAATAAATAACCAGTGGATTGTTATCCTCTGACATGGAGGACATTATTATATCTTGCTCCTTGACAAGCTGGAGGGCGATGAATGGCTATGATGTGCATGTTAATAGGACCAATGCCATAGATTGTGTGGCAATAAAGATAAAGGTATATTGTGTAAAAAATGATCAGAAGAAGAGGTTCTATATTTTGGAAATCAGCATACATGACCCCCCCCCAATCATCCAGCCAAAGTAGTGATTGGGAGAAAGAGAGAAAAATATTTTGGATCCATGTTACTGCTAGTGCTAGGACATAAAATGAAAAGGACAGAGAGTGCCAAAACATGAATGATGAACTCATCGTTTTTGACAGTTGACTGACAGATCCAAAGCCCTATGGGAAAAAAGGCGACATCCTATGTGGCAAGTTAATGAAAGGGTTTGTGAATGTTGAAATGTTCTCATGTTTGTGCAGCTTTGAAAAAGATCCTTGAGCGTTTTTTTTTTTGCCTTGTGAAAATATAAAGCTGTTTTAACAAGATGAGCTTCATCTTCTTGTATAGGCATATAAGTGTTATTTACACTTTTTTTTTTTTTTTGCCATACTAATTACCCATTCAGCCCTCCTTTCATGTATGCCATGTATTTTCATGTATTTCTTACCCTGTTTCTTATGCAAGTACAATTTCAAATGTAAGCAGTATTCAGTGTTTGTTGTAAACATTCCAAATTGCAGTTCACTGCCAGGTTAATAGTAGATTGTTACCCATTCCTAATGAGTTAAGGACAATACACGATGAGTGTAACTCACCATCATTTGCTTTAACTCTCTTCCACCTCCTCCGTTTCTCTTTTCCCCACACTTTCCCTAGAGAGAAAGCAATTGCAAGAATCAGTGGGGGAAAAAATAGCATGTCTTCCTTGCCCCTAATGGAGTTATTAACTTGTGTTGATTCACGCTAATCAGGTAATATGTCTGCAGTGAAGGGGCTAGTAGTAGGGACTGTCCTCTTTAGAGAGTAGTGATAGACTTTTTTTTTCAGTACTGGATCCTCTACACTAATCTGGTTCTTTAGGGTGATTAAAGACTCTGCCAGGAAAGTTATCTGGCCACAGATCTGTCACTGTTGTGGGAATTGCCTGAAATCAAAAGTGTTTATGTGCTGTGTTTATGGAAGAATTACCTTTTGTCTTAGCTACAAAGTGACCACCTTGTGATTTCTTTATATAATTTCTACACAGTCTCACCCCACATCGTCACATATCGACGTTTCCTCGGATGGCGTAAACATCCGACGCAGAAGGGAGCCCCTTTGCGTCGCTTTTCAACGTAGATGGCCGTCCTATACACTTCAATGCAAATCCCCCATCTTCGGATTAGGGTTAGGGTTAGGGTTTGTCTACGCCATCCGAGGCAACGTCGATATGTGACGATGTGGGGTGAGACTGGCCTGATAATTTCATAAAGCTGTTCCCCTCCCTTAAGTATAAACAGCTTGTTAATAATAGCATAGCATTTTCAAATTTTACTGTAACCTGTTGTGTTCTGATGGCATTATGCCCCACACACGTCACACAATGTCATTGGTCTAATGTTATGGGGTTCAGTTTTTTGGCTTGAAGTTTGAAACCGGGAAAAACCCAAGAAAAACTCATAAAATAGCCGCTTCGTTGTTTAAGCCGCGGGGTTCAAAACGTGGGAAAAAAGTAGTGGCTTATAGTCCGAAAAATACGGTACATACACACACACACACACACACACACACACACACACACACACACACACACACACACACACACACACACAAGGGCATGAATACCAATATAAAAAACTAGACTCGGATTTGGTAACCTCTTTTCTAAATCTTGTTGCAAAAAAAAAAAAAAAAGCAGACAACAATACAATGTAACGGAGCATTAAAAAAAGAATGTATGAATAAAAGCCTGTTCGACTGAATCTGTCACCCACCTTTTTTCTGGTTTAAAGCAGGAAAGTCATTCTCTATTTGGAGGTGTGGATCAATGTGGGGGAACTATGGCCTTATTCTATGTGATCTCCATCATTATATAATCGTAGAGTTCCCTAAACGAGGTGGCATATTACCTATTGATTTCTTTCTGTCTACTGCACAGGGAAAAAAAAATACGAAATGAGTTTTTCTCCAGCTCTAGCATTTGAACTGGAGGCTATATATAATAGCAACCTAGTGCTCGGCCTTTTTGGTGCTGAGCTGTCCCATCTTTTAGCACATTAGGTGTTGGCACTGGATCCATTATGATTGTCAATAAATAACTCAGTCAGCCTTCTACAGCCTGGGGCCATAACTTAAAGTTTTTCTTCTATTAACATTTATACACATTCATACATGTTTTCTGGACTTCCACACAATGTGGACAAAAAGTATTGGGACACCTTTTCTCAGAAATATGTAATTCTTCCATAAACGGTCAACTCCAAGTTAGAGGCACTCAGTTGTATAGGATATTTCGGGATTCGGTAATATTCAATTTCCGTTTTACTTAGAGACCCAAATCTGTTTCCGTTTGATAATTCCCCTGTGCACAAAGCAAACCCCATGGAAATATGGTGTACATGGTTTGAAATGGAAGATCTTGAGAAAGCTGCTAAAGAGCTCTGACCTCAACCATACTGAACACATTTGGGATGAATTGGAGCCCTGACTACACCCCAGGCCTCCTCACATCTCACAGAATCTTATGCTCAGGTGTCCACAAACCTTTGTCTATATAGTGTATGCATATTGTCTATATAGTGTATGTATTAGAAGTGATTTATCCACCAGAAGACATAATTTCAATTATCTAATAAAACAGACAAAAACACTTTGATTAAATTATAATTATTCTAAAAGGTCAAATAATTATCATTTCTTATAGTAAGGATCAATGATAATTTAAATATTATGCAATATTGTGTGATTTTTTTTTTAGATACTTTATTTTTCAGCTATGAAATATTTGATCTTGAAAATTTTTTGATGGACAGATGGAAGGTAAATATTTATTTGCAAATGTATTAAATCAAGATTATAGGGGAAGATCAGAGCTCACATTTATTTTCTATACTTTAAATTGGGCCTGCGGATAAGTCTGACCCAAGGTATTGGTGTAAAGGTAACTATTACTCCATTAGCAATTTATTATTATCATTATTATTATTATTATTATTATTATTAGTAATAGTAGTAGTAATATTAGTAGTTGTAGTAGTATTACCTGCACATGCATACACATGCACAGAACTAAATTATGATATACATTAAAACATTTAAGCAGAAATCTGTAAGCAGATGATATTGGGGTGAAATGAAAATCTTTTGAGTCATAGAATAAGAATTAAGCAGATTATGTAAATGTGGTTCTCTGTGCACTGTCTATCAGCACATGAAGCCTTTTTGCTTACATTTACAGCATTTGGCAGATGACCTGATCCAGAGCAACTTACAATTATATAATTTATGCAACAGAACAATTGAGGGTTAAGGGTCTTGCTCAAGGGCCCAGCTTTTAATCAGAAGCCTGACATCTTAACCACTTAGCTACCACTTCCACTTGAATGGAAGAATAGATTAGTGACTGATGACCAAACATTATGACCAGACAATATGTCCAGAATACTGTCCAGTGTACAGTTACTGTGGTAACAAACAAATGTGGTTTAACTGCAATAAGTGTTCACAGACCCTTTGCTCCATTTAGTTTAGTAGTGAGGCACAAGTCTCTGAAATATTTCTACTGTACAGTTGAATTTACAATAACTAAATAACTGAACTTTTTGGAACACTTGATCGAAAACTGTGTTAGTTTTTAGTTAGGTGTATATGACTCTAATCTTCCTCCTCTGTCTACTGTGACAGCACTCATAAATATCTTCCTACAAATTGATAAAGTCTCCTTGAGAGAATTTTTTCTCTGTAGTTTCATTAAGATTGATGAAATGAAACTTTTATATAATCTTGTTCTATACTTAACAAGAGTATTTTGAGGAAATCTAGTGGCAATGGGCAACATGGTGGTAGCAGGTAGCATAATAGCCCAGAAGTCTTAAGTTTAATCCTGATCGTCTGTGGATGTTTTCCAAATATTGACAGAAAAACCGACCCAAACCGAAATCAAAACAGAAGGAATTGCCCTACAGCGAAGGATCGGCAGCCCGATTCCGTTTCGGTTTTCGCCTGGAAGGTCACGGCCGCTCTTTGCGAATCATGCTTGCCAGCTCGAGATCATGCAAGCGTGGTGGCGCCGCCCACCTCCGTGAACCCGATGGCCTTTCCGCCTCGTTTCTCCAGCAATGTGGCCAAATGGAGCGGAACTGGGCAGTCCCTGAACTGGGCAGAGGGCGTCGATCGGCCTCCGACCTCCGCCGAGGGGTTTGCCCGACCTCCGAACTTCGCAGAGGGCGTTGCTCAGCTTCCGAACTCCTCCGAGGAAGGATGGCTGGCAAGACCCTGCTCAGAGTGCCCTGGCCCACCTGGCTTAGGTTGGTTTGGGGTGTCAGGTGCTGCTCCTGGAGGGGGCGGGGGGGTAATGTCAGGGATTCACCTGCCACGCCCCCCTCAGCCGTTGTCATGCTATTGCTATCTCTGCCGCTCCCGGCTTTAACTACAGACACCTGTCACTTGTTAACTATGCACCTTTATGAACGCCCGTTCCAGAGTCACAGGCTGTCAGTTTTTAGAATGTCATGCTTGTGATCTCCTGGACTCCCGACTGCCAGCATTACCTCCGTTCCATGCAGATCTTACTTCTCTTCCGGGTTTTCCCGCTTCACTTTTCGTAACTCTCCCTCACTCTGGCGTTGCTTCTCGTAACAATCAAATATGCTAGTTACTTCCGCTTCCGATTCGTGTGATTATACTGTATGTTGTCAGGGTATATTCCAGCATCACATATTTTTGTGTTCCTGGGATTGAGCTGGATGTACTGCAAACACTAAAAAGCATTTTTGCTGGAGGTAAATGATTTGATAATTACTTACCGACCACTCAAATATTTATAGACTGTTTATTTTTCCCCCAAAAAAAAAAACAATCATAAAGTGAAGTTTCATTTAAATAAAACGTGCTGGCTTTTAACCAGATATCCTAACTAAATTAAGTGTTTATAATTAATTAATAGTAATAATTGATTTAAACTAAAACTTTCTTTCGGCTTCTCCCGTTACGTTCCACACGTTTTGATTTGGCACATGTTTTTACGCTGATTGCCCTTCCTAACGCAACCCTCCCCAATTTATCCGGGCTTGGGACCGGCACTGAGAGTGGCTGGGGATGGTTCCCTGACCGAAGAATCGAACCCGGGTCGCAGCGGTGAAAGCGCTGCATCTTAACCACTAGACCACCAGGAGACCTAATAATTGATTTCAAGTATGAGCATCTGTTTTAATCTGTTTTAGTTTAATAATTGATTTAAACTAAAACAGATTAAAACAGATGCTCATACTTGTCTCAGTTTAGTTAAGTTTTGTTTCCTAATGCTGGTAAAAGCTACCCCTCTGCATGGCAGTAGTAAAAAAGAATATAGGTAACAAAGCTAATTTTATCACATAGCTTGCGCATCCAGAGGCATTTGGGCAAATAACCATAAAAGTGCAAATGCGATGTTCGACTATTATCAACCTCTTGTGCCTGAAAACAGATTCCTATAAAAGCAGTCTCAGTGGACAGGAGTGACACTGATCTCAGCACAAAGACAACAATAAACAGCTTCCTCACATGGTACTTTAGCTACAGGCACAGCGAGCCACAGCGTTTTATTGCACAAACCTGTCAGCTTACATGACCACAAGCTGCATAGACACCAATGGACTGCTGTCTCACCAGAGGGATGTAAGGAACAGGAAGACTGAAACAGCTTTCCTGGTACCACATCTGTAATTTAGATGCAGAACAATGACATGTTTTTATATAAAAAAATAGATTGATCGGATTATTGCTCGTCATTATCGATGGATAAATGAATAAATGAGAGATACCACTGAGTGCTATCCTAGCATATAACAAAGAAAATTATAAATGTGTAGCAAAGACATAAAATCTAAAGATCCAAAGCGAAAAGATAACTATGAAAACTATGAATAATATATAAGATGTCTTTATAATTTCTTGGTTGAAAAAATACAGAGAAATGGAAAAAAATTGCACTGAGTTTTAACAATAAAATTAATTTATTCTCCTCAATAGAAAAACAACCAAACTTTCAACATTTTAGAGTGTAGGAATGAAAAATAATCTAGATTTTTTTGTCTCACATTTTATAGGTTGTATTGTTACACAACTATGTTAAAACAGTTTTCTCTTCAGTAGCTTTAAAATGACACCAGCTTTAAAATGACGAAAACAGCATTTTGCTGTTTTCAACAGTGCCTGAGGAAGAAGTAGTAGAAAAGGCATTTTATCTGACTTTGGAGCTCTATTTACAGTTAAAAGAATGGTTAAAGTGCTGATACATATCTCTTCATGTTTCAATTGATTGAGCAGCAGTTTTTTGGGGGAAGCTTTGTTTATTCAATATAATTTTTTTCTTCATTTAATTCTTGTTTAAAATTTTATATAGATCTAAACAATCTGGGAAAGGGAAAAAAGATTTTTTTTTGTTGCTGTTGTCATTGTTGTTAAAATTGTAGGATATCGTGAAGGTGATTGTTCTATAGTTTTCCAAAAATAAAAATAAAAAAGGTTAGATGGTGGTCTAGTGGTTAGGATGCGGCGCTCACATCGCTGCGGCCCGGGTTCGATCCCTGATCAGGGAACCAACCCCAGCCATTAGGGTTTCACAAGCCTTAGTGCTGGTCCCAAGCCCGGATAAATGTGGAGGGTTGCGTTAGGAAGGGCATCCAGTGTAAAAACATGTGCCAAATCAAACATGCGGATGGTCCGCTGTGGCGACCCCTAACGGGAGAAGCCGAAAGAAAGTTTTTTATATTACAAAAAAATTTATGTTTGAAATAAATAACAATTAAGAAAATAAATACCCACATGCATGTTTTCATATTATTTTGTTAAATTGAATGATCATCCACAGTAGTACTCTCAGAGCTGGACTGCATGTCCCAGCAGTGCTTACCTACAAAATTATGGCCTCATCCAGGATATAAATCCTCTCTGTTGCAGTGAAGCATTTTTTTACACAGATTTTCAATACATGTGTTACAGATAGTACTTGTGCTGGTAGTGCTGTTTCAGAGAACATTAGAGAGAGAAAGGCTTTGAACATGATATCCCATAGACATTCAGTTAGTTGTTTGCTCTGATGCTACATGACTTTTTTGTTATTTTTTTTATTTTTATCTCAGCTTTGGAGATGGAGTTGAGAGTGTCTTTTGGTGCTTTTTTTGTTTCTGCCAATCTTTGTTGTGCTTGACATGGCCTTTTGTTTCGTACATCACAGAGACTGATGGAGATCAAAGGTTTCTGGTGTCAGACAATGATTCTGGGAACCGAAAATAAGGTAGCAAATATGAATCAAACAAACAGGTGTTGAGTGCATGGAGATAAAACAGTGCAGTGTGATCAGTGCAATGAGCATGGCCATATACTGGAGTAGAGCCTCTTATGAGACTCAATTCTTCACATCTTCAGAGGACACAGGGCATTTTATCTTGTAGTATATATCGGGCTTTTAGAAGATATCCATACATTTTGGATGTGGGGAAAAAAATTATGCCGACTCAGGTGTATTTAAATGTATTTCCAGTAAACATTTGTGCACTTTCAAAACTAACGGGTCAAGATCCAGAAAACACGTAAATATAATTAAATTAGTTTGTTATGTGAAACTTTATGCAGATAATTTTTTGTGTCATTTAGATGATCTTTGCTAATAGAAACAAAACAAAAGGCTAAATCTTTAGGATTCTAAACTTTCACTTGATCCAGTACATCCTGTAATGACCTTATTACTCCAGTAAATGTAAAAATACTCCTTTTAAATTTGTATTAAAGTAAAAATACAAAGTACTTGCTCTCGAATGCACTTAAGTATCAAAAGTAAAAGTACCGTAATTTCCAGGCTATTAAGCGCACCCATATATAAGCCGCACCCACTGAATTTTACAAAGATTTTTATTTTGAACATAAATAAGCCTAAGTAAGTCTACACTGAAACTAATGAACTTTACACAGGATTTAGCGACAGTGTCTGTTACATGGTGTAACGGGTGAAATATGTTGTGGCTCCTTTAAGAGCAGAGCGGTATTTTGGGAATAGCCTGCCGCCACTATTTCTGCATGTGTGCAAGACCGAGGAATATGTCCTTATTATTTTCTGATGCTCATTTCTTTGACTAACCCGTAACGCTGTTGCCAAGAAAAATAAAAAAGCACGAGTTTTGGAAACCTGTCTGTGCTTCTATGATTTCTGTTGCAACTGGATATGGCGAGCTATCCCTTATCCCAGACTCAACACGCTACAACGGCTTGTATCTAAACAGTAGCCGACCAAGAAAGTCATTGTTCACTGTCTTCCTCCTTCCTTTCACAACTATTTCTCTCGGGAGTTTTTCTTTTGGCTTCATTGTTCGTTTAAAAAAAAAACTTTTTTCCTCCCGATGCCGTGCAGCTCAGAACATAGGTGAGGTGCGTTTTTTCGTTTCCCTTTCGGAAATTTCATTGGTCTAATGGTATGTCGCTCAGTTTTTGGCTTGAGGTTTGTGAAACCCAGGAAAAATTAATAAATAAGCCATTTCGTTGTTTAAGCTGCGGGGTTCGAAACGTGGGAAAAAAGTAGCGGCTTATAGTCTAAAAAATATGGTACTGGTCTATAAGAACTATACTGTGATCATTTCTACAATTCAATGTTCCATGCTTCTAAACTTCAAACCTTTTTAACGGAACTTTCTATTGTTGCAAACACACAGTAGGAGAACCCTTACTCCAAACTCTTGCCAGAACCTTTAAATTATGCTTGTGACTTTGAGACAGGGTTACATTTGTGCACAATTTATATCATACACTTCAAACTCGAGATTAGAAAGTACGTTATTACACTTTAAAATGCCCACCAGTGATCCTAGATTTGCGTTATGGACTCCATTTATACATCTCTAAATCACTGTATTGTGTTTAATGTGGCAAATTGTGAGTATAGAACAGACAAAAACTGCAAAGGGTTTAGTTGCTGTGACTCATCCCAGGTTTAAATTCAATTGGGAGTCATCTTTTGTCATGTCATTATACAGTATAAATATTGGATTGTGCTCATCCTTCTTTACATTTTCATAAATGTAAGTGGTGGGTTGTAGGTTCCATGGTGGTCTAGTGGTTAGGATGCTTTTTTTTCATGCATTACGGTTGACCTAAAGATTTTAAATTAAGACTAACTGTGTTTTTTGCAGTGGGCAAGAAAACGCAAAAGTATACATTGTTCATGAAAAAGCGAAACAACTGGTTTGAACTGTTCTGAGTGACTTTTCCTCGCAGTGTCCAGCTTTTCTTTAAAAGTCCATCTTGTAAATATCCTCTAAAAATGTATCTGCAAGCAAATCAAATCCTTCTCCTCTGTCAGCATTGTGGAACGAAAATACAGCTATTAAATCTACATGAATATATTTGAGCTAATTTTTTTTTTTGGCATTTTATTCAAGGCCTTTGAAAATACACTATCGAATCATAAAAACAAATTGTGTTCATGCAACTCAATTCACTCACCTGGAACCCATACAGACATCTAAAATTCTGTGATACTTTTTCCTCCTCGTTTTTTTCTCCAGTGTATAAAAAAACGATAAAACACTTTATGACATGCTGTTCGAAAATCAATACTTTGGGACGTTAGAGGCGCCATGCCATGGCAGATTTTTCTTCATGTATTATTCTTCACTTATCTGACATGCAAAAGCTTTATCATTCATGCCTATTGCCACCTAGATTGCTTATGATTGTTCTCCAAAAAAAAAGACATTTTAATTAGTTATTTTCTCTTTTCCCTTAAAAGAAAATTACATTTAAAATGGAATAGAAAAGTTCTTTTTTCCATTTCCTCATGCAATGACAAAGGCGCCAAATGTTCTAAATAAGATGGAAATAACATGGAAATAACTTCACGGTTTAGGGTGTTTCCGAGATATTTATTTGGGCTCACTAGAGGGAGATGTTTGTGTGGGGCTGTTTAGTCATGCTTTTGGCTTGAAATTAGTTTTCTCCTCCCTTAATTGTTCCCTACAAAATTTAAACCTGTTTTAGTAATATGCTGTGATCTACATTTAAAAGTATGGCTAATGATAAATTAAATATAAATATAGGCTTCTCATTACAATGGAAGTGTAATTATTTATTTATAATTCTTTTTTTATACTTTTTTTTCCCCATGTTTCCTGTGCAGAATGCCAGACTTGCAAACACTGGCACATTTTTTTGGCATTCTGTCAAGTCAAAGCTTTGCGCTGATTAAATTTGTAATGGTGCATGGGAATGAGGAGGTGTGCTTTCCTGCTGTTGATTATAATTTTTTTTTTTCGTTGAAACTATCAGTCAGGAGGCAAATTGTCTTGTAGCAGTTGGCTGGACTGATAGCACGTAAGTAATTTACTTCCTACCTTATGATAAACGTGAATGTATTGCAAAAGATTTGCTTGGCAAATTAAAAAAAGAAAAAAAAAATAGCTGCAGAAGTTTAAGATCCCAGTTCTGTCCTAATGGTGTCACACTTGTGAGTTATCTACTTTGGCAGTAACGCAATGCCACTATGAGTGTAACCTAAACTTGAACGTTTATTTATTTATCATTTTTTTATATTTAATCTTTTTTATTTAATACACAGAACTAGAAATGGTCTGTATCCTGAAATGGCAATCTATATTATTTCATATTTGTATTCCAATGCATTTATATTCAGTTAAATTCCTAGAATTACTGACCGATTTAATTAAAGACCCGTATCACCTGCTCAATGATGCAACTACAGAATCAGCCAATCATATGGAAGCAGTACAATGCATGAAATCATGCAGAAACAGGTCTAGTGCTTCTGGTAATACTCACATCAAGCATTAGAATAAGGAATATGTGATCTCGGTCATTCTGACAATGGCATGGTTGTTCATACCAGATACCGATTTGAGTATTTTTGAAGCGGTTGATCTTCTGAGTTACACAAAAACGGTGAGGGCAAATGTTCAGTAGCAGCTCTGCAGGAGAAAATGATGTGTTACTGATATACCTGTTTGGCTATTTGCCTTTGACTTTTCAATGAATTCAAAATTCATCAACTATGTAGCTGTGTTTAAAACGTTGGATTCTTTGATCAGAAGGTTGTGTGTTCAAGTGCCAAGCACCACCAGGATGCCACTGGTGGGCTTTGGAGCAAAGCTCCTAACCCTCAACATCCCAGCTGTGTAAATGATATGAGCTAAACTATTTTCTTCAGACGTTTTTTTTTACATCTTTCTTAGTTGAACTCTGTTTGGCACAATCTGTAATACACAAAAAAAAAAAAAAAAAAAAAAAAATAATAATAATAATAATAATAATAATTAATTAACAGGTCTAAATGTCACATTTATATTTACTTTTACCCATAATTTATTGTCACCAGCCGATGTAATGTTTTTTGAAAGAAAAATGCTAATTGCTTTTATTTATTTTTTTTAAATTCCCATTAGTAACAAAGCATGTATTCAAAGTACTTTAATGTGGTTAAGCTTAAAGATCAGAAGACTATATTAGGTTCTTCTAAACTACCAAAACTGAACAGTCTTCAGCTTTGTGTAAGCATCCGATAAGTTTATTCCAAAGTTTAGTATTTTTTTGCTATTTCTTTTATACTGGCTAGTGTGTTCACCATGCAATAAGAGGCCTAAAAGCTTTAATAGGTTCCTGTGTTTACTGCATGAGGTACTTTGTGCAGCCAGCATGGTTATAGAAATGTGTAGCCTGTGGAACTTCCTGGAAAAATGCCCCAGAGCAGCCCATGCTTTTTCTGACAGTGTATTGGAACCATGGATATAGCACTTGGGTCTATAATGGGCTCCAGTTAAAATTAGCAGCAAGATAAAATAAATACTATTTAGAAAAAAATCATCATAGAAAAAGTGGATAAACACGCTTTCATAAGGGTACAAATGAGGCTACTGTTTTCTTAGTCCCCTGGACCATTTCAGACAGTATTTTAATTCAGCCACTTTTATATTTCAGAACTTTGCATTTCTTTTTTCCTTTTATTTATTTTTTGGTCCAACTCTGTTAACCCAGCAAATTGAGAATTCCACCATGTCGCATTTAAAAGGCTGCATTTAAATTGCTAAATGGCTGAAGTAGATTCACAAAGATTCACAAATTGGCCTCATTTGTGAAACCTGGGCTGAAGAAATTGGTGTGAAATACTTTCATGCGCACCTTTCCTTTTTTTTCTCTCATGTTTGCAGCATTCGGGTTTGCTGCTTTTGGATAGTTAAGTGTTCTGTTTTAAGGATTTACAAAAAGAAAAAAAAAAAAAAAAGTTCTCAGTTCTAAATGTCACATTTACACAGAAATTTACACACACCCTGTTTTCCTTTTTGTCCTCAATAACAAGTCCAAGTGTTCACATTTTTCGGTAAGAATAACGAACCTTTCAGATAAGCAGCATACTTTGTTACAAATGTGCTTCCGAGTGTTTTGCAAGTTTATGTTGGCACCAGCTTTTTGTGGGTGTGGATTTTCCAGCATTTTACTCTTATTGACGAGTGACATTTGAATAAACAGCTCTACAAAAGTACAGATATTCGGCAAAAAAAAACTACATCCAGAACACTCTCCCAAATTCACACGACTGCAGACTCTAATTCAAGGAGCTGTTAATTTATCAATTCATTAAGTTATAAGTCGTATAAGATTACCCAAACCTCAAATATTAGTTACAAATTAATATATGAACTAAGGAAGTAAAGAAAGGAAATCAAGATTTCTGGTACAGGAAAGTAAGATGCCATTCTTTAAAGAATATAATAGTGTAATTATTGCCATTTTTGGGGATAAAATACTTCAGGACATGCTGTTATCAGAATATAATACACTAATATCAGGCCTCACAAAACATCATTTGGATTTTTTTGGTTACATTAAACACACAATGCTTCATTCTAGACATAACATCTATAATCAACCCAACATAACAACACTTTTGTGTCACATATGGCTAACCAGAATAAATGTGATATCGCTTATATGACAGAACTGGAGCGGAGAAACCCTGAGATAATGAGCTTCACTAGACCTGAGACCAAACATACACTTCAGCCAACTTAATTATACCCAAAGCAGAAAGATTGTCCATATTGTTTTCTCAGTTTCATTACACTATTGCCATCACCTAACTTTTCGCATATATATATATATATATATATATATATATATATATATATATATATATATATATATATATATATATATAACAATGAACAGTGCTATTGAACAGCAAATTTTGATTGTCCTATAGACCTTTCACTAAAATGGCATTTAGTTTTAGTTATATTTTATTTTATTTTATAGTTAACTTAATACTACAGTAAAACCCCTTTGGACGAGCATAATTCGTTCGTGAATATTGCTCGTAGGTCCATTTGCTCGTATGTTCAAAATAGTTTTCCCCATAAGAATGAATGTAAAAGTGATTTAATCCGTTCCGAGATCTCATTTGTTTGCTTATTTCTGCACTTAAAAAGTATTTGTAGCCTATTTTAACAAACAAATACACCTCAAATCACCGTATGGTAAACATAATTTAACACTTACCCATGTGGTAGTGGTTGATTCGTACTTTTTGACTATTTCCTTCTTGGTTTCAATGGTAATTCTATTTACTTTCATTTTCGCAGCACCATCACTGATTTTCTTGGGAGACATTTTTCAAGATTTCTAGTGAAATAAAAATATAACAGTAAAAAAGTTAGTTTTTGCTGCACTTAACAACGAGAGCGACCGACTGATGCTACCCTCGGCCAAAAGCGGGGAACCGGCAGCGTGGGTTTGCTTGTGCCTTCGAAATTTGCTTGCAAAATAGGGTCAAATTTTGCGAGCAAGGTTGCTCGTATCTTTGTTCATGCTCATACTATTAGTTGCTCGTACAACAGGGTTTTACTGTATAAGATTATAGCCAACTAAATCTGCTAAATCGAATAAATCTACTGTAAGTATTTCCCTACATTTGCCATTCAGTCTTAATGATTTAACAAGTTCTTGCATGTGCCAGCCAGTCTCTTAAATTGCATTGATAATTTGTCGAGGATTTTGAACAATCAGATGAGTCCTTTAGAGGGACCTGCATGAACTTGGGTACCAAATGCGATTTGTGGAAGGAAATCAGCCAACATTAAATGACAATGTTTCAAATAGCTAATTACATCTTACTGTAGATTTCACAAAGCTGTAATTACCAACAACAGTTTTGCAACCAAGTACTAATACTACTAGCTTGTGGGGTCAGAATACTGAATACTTTTCCCCATGGACGATTTATCTTTAAAAATACCCTTTTTATGATTTAGTCGAAGAAGACATTATATACTGAACAATGATCATTTTGCCCATAGTTTATTGATTTCATATTTTTCATTTCCCAGAATGTTGTGGGTTTAAACAAGTATTAATCTGAATTTGGATCTCTCAACATATAGGGCTAATATATTGATTATTGATTGATATGACTTCTGATTAAAAAATAACTAAAAATACAGATATTGTTTGAGTACTGGAAATGGGGCATTTGGATGTTTCTTGTCTCTGGTAATGTTTTTATTTTTCTTCTCGTTAAAATAAGGCCTTGCTGCCCTTTTGCCTTTCTTCTTTCCTCTGAAAAAAAATGTACCGAATGAAGGAGCTTTATATATCAGTGAGGGAGAGAGAGAAAGAGAAAGAGAGAGAGAGAGAGAGAGAGAGAGAGATTTCTAAATCAAAGCCCACAGAGAGAGCTTTGATTTCTCCCCTCTCTTTCATTATTTCTTTCTTACTTTTTGTGTGCTGTCATTTCATTCCCCCCAGCCATGTCTTCGGCTTTTTGTGCAAATTTTGGTGTTTGAGCTCCAGGCTTCATATTTGGATTCACTAGTAGTCCAGAGCGAGGCATTCTCTTGAGATGCCTCCAGCAAACACATAGATTCTTTCCAAATAAAAAAAGAAAAATGACAGACTTTAATTAACAGATTAATTCATTCATTTAACACTTTCCTATTTAATTTGATTTTCAGGTCGCTTTGTGTTAGTGAACGGCTCAGCTGTGGGAGGACCCTGGGTTCTAAGTCCATGGCTTCGGTCTATCCATCGACCCTGTGGGTTGGACGTGACTGTATTTCTGCACCCCAGGCAAAAAGGCCGCTACAAAGTATGGCTCATTGAGCGAGACAAACCACCACAGGTTCTTCTGACCACAGAGCCTCCCCACATTACAGGGTGAGTCTTCCAGCATTGCAAACTTCTACCCAGGCTCTTCTCTTTGTTTACTCTGAGTTATCAATTTGAAATGAATTTAGAATTCACAAGACACTTGTTTTATTGCTTTCCCAATTTGGATTTTGGATTTTGTTAGATTTATAGCTTGGAAAACTGCATACACATTGTTAAGCCATGCTTAATGAAGACCTATAGGGAAAAGTGTTTATTTCTGACTAGTCAAGCAGTCCTCCTCAATACCCTGGATAACACTCTGCCAGATGTTTGGACTGAAGGATGATTCTAGCCAAAGATGCTATTATATTTGTGTGCATATGACTGATAGATAAGACCCCTGATTTAGCTTTTTTTTAGGGTTAGGGTTAGGGTTAGCAAAATGAAAAGTATGAAATAGGGAGCAGGCATTAGAAAGGAATGCTTTACATGAGGAATGACAAATACATTTTTTTGTTGTTTTGCTAGCTGGCTTATATTTTGAGACTTGCTGTGTTCTAGACTGAATATACATTTACACACACACACACGCACACACACACACACACACACACACATCTATCTATCTATCTATCTATCTATCTATCTATCTATCTATCTATCTATCTATCTATCTATCTATCTATCTATATATATATATATATATATATATATATATATATATATAACTGAAAAAGAATAGCATGGTGTTAAGTCACATGAACTGGGGTTCAATGCACTTCCTTTAGTCTAATCAAGCGCCTCTTTTTTCCCAGGCACCTAAACTGGAATACATAACTCATAATTATTGCACACTATAATATACATGTGCGAAGCACGCATCATGTCCTTCGTTCTATGTTTCAGCTTTCCGTCAGGGGAAAAGTGTGTTTTTAGAGTGTCGCTGATGGGATCAGAGCGAAGGTTGCTGTTCTCATTTGTAGTTGGCAGCAGTTTCCCGCCTACTCCACATCCCCCCTCCCCAAAGGGCCAACCTCAACTCCTCACTGCACACAGTGGGGTGGGAAAACAAAAGTGACAAAAATAGCTCAGCTGAGTTACAGTCTCTTTTGTATGCTCTCATCTCTGTACTTTGCCCATATTTCACGTAATGCACAAAACAGCCCAAAAGACTTTCCAGTCCAAGTGCATTACTGATACATTTTCTTCCTGGATGTACTTGTTGGTTTTGACTGCTTGTACTTGTCAAATCGCACATAACAGATATATATATATATATATATATATATATATATATATATATATATATATATATATATATATATATATATATATATATATATACACAATATATTTGACTCAAATTTGAGCTTTTCCTCATATATTATATTTATATTTATATATATATATATATATATATATATATATATATATATATATATATATATATATATATATATATATTTTTTTTTAATTCTTACTATTTATCTAACTCTTTAGGTTTATTTTTCCTGATTTATAAAAAAAAAGTAATAACGACCCTGTTTTTGTGTTTACGTTCGAACATTCTGTTTTTCACACACAACATACTTAGAGAGGTACATATTTTTAAGGGCAGTCTTCATAATACTTGCAACAGGTAAAAAAAAGTAAGGATTTTTTACAAATGCTTTCTTTAGAAGCATAGATAGATGGACAAAGGGAAGCAATTTTTTTACTATTGATTCTGTTCTTACCTACAATTTTTTACATTTTTGTAAATAATGCCCCAAATGGCACCCAATTCCCATCTTAAATTTGCAAACAAATCTCTAAAATGTAGAGTTCTTTGAAACTGGAAAAGCTTCCAGTTAACTTTCTATATTATAGCTGATGATTTGCAATATTGCGGAATAGGCAAAAGACAGGCAAAATTACACATATATGTAAATGGAAAAAAACCCTGGAGGCTGTTTTTATTTCGGGGATTATATGCATCACAAAGCTCAGAACACCTCAGCACCTCAGCAGCCAAGATGTAGCCTCGCTGTGGAATTCCGTGTCACAAGATTAGCTTGACATTTCTTCCCAGCAGCTAATGCTCAAACGCAACAGCATTTAGAGATGGAGTCATTAAATCCCCACTGAGCACTTAGTGTCAAAGGTCAAAGAATAAAAAGTGTACATGGTTTTGTTATAGGCAGAATCGTGCATCGAGGTGTACTGTATGTCTGCTACAAAGTCCACTGTGGAATTAAGGGTGAAGTGGTCAGGAGCGAATGTGTGTTGTGTTACACTGTGGATATGAGTTAAAACAAGAAGGCTCCAGTGTGAATATTTACTCTGTTTACTGCATTAGGTTTTATTTCTCCATTGAATCTAATCTTCATATTAGATTCCTCTAATGATTATGTTGCTTACCCAAGAATGTGTAATTAATGCCTCTAAATTCATTTCTAAGCTTTAATGATATATCATTAAACCCTTAAGACCTTTAAAATTGTTTTTTACTAAGCCCATGTGTGATATCCAGAAGTTTGTATAGTTCCCAAAAAAGATCACTCACAATGTTTGCCTTCCAGTGAATCCTACACTTTCTGAACAACTTGCAACCGACACTGTGCATAGATGAATATATCAACAACAAAAAAATGTGAATATACAGTAATCCCTCGCCACATCGCGGTTCAGCTTTTGCGGTCTCACTGTTACGCGGGTTTTTACATGGAACATATCTAATTTTGTTTTGCGGATTTTCCGCTGATTTATTTCAATTTTTTTTGTGGTAAAATAAGCATTTTCTAGCCTAAAAAATTCAGCTTTCAAAAGAGTTGTAATGCTTTTCTTGGGTGTGCAGTACATTCATTTCATCATCATCATCATCATCATCATCACCTTCATCGTCATTTTTATCATTCAAGTTGTATCTTCATATAGACTTTTCTATGTTAAAATTGCGTAGGTTTAAGAATATTGAAAGTGTTTAAAAGCAGAGGAAAGGTTTATAAGAGTGTTGGGATGGTTTATAAAGCCTTAAGATATACAGATATTCTGTATACTGTATACATATTAGGTTGCCACTTCATGGATTTTTGCCTATCGCTGGGGGTCTGGAACGTAACCCCCTGCAATAGGAGAAGGATTACTGTAATGTAATTTTGGTGCTTGGGCAGTTACCAGATTGTTTTGTAGTTGCATGGTGAGATCACATTTTACACTACATCTATTTGGTGCAGTTCGGTTGCTACATACACTTATTTTGCACCTTGTACTTGCAACTATTTTCAGTAACTAATTGGAGTTAATACACTGCTGGTAGTGGGGGGGTTGAAAAAATATTTTAAGCAACAGTGCAGACGATTTTTGCAGGTGTTGCAGGTGTTGCAGGTAAAATAGAAAAAAAAGCATTGTATGTCATCAGTTGTAGAACTCTAGGCATGAAAGAAGCTTGATTGTGGTGACTGGCAAGATATGGCAGCCTACCAGTGGAAAGAAGGTGTAAAGGAGAATGATGAATGGTTTTCTGAGTGTGTGACTAGATAAAAATATAAAAAGAGCATGGATTCAAGGTCGATAAGAACTTTCTTGATAAACAGTTAATAGTTAATCAACTTATCCTTGTTGTGGAATTTTTGTTACCCAGTTGCAATCTCGTAATAGAAGGCTAGCAAGTAATGGGAGATGTTTGTGTGTTATTTTTTTTTGATATTGTAAATTCTATCAAATGTAAAATGAAACTTCATTAGTTCATTAGTACCGCTACTAAGATAAGCCTCAGATCATCATTTCTTTTTTTCTGCAAGAGATAGGCAGGTACATTGGAAACACCAATAGGATCAATTAATGAAGCATCTTCATGAAATCAAAATGAAAGAATTTTCAAGCTACGTGTGGATTAAACAATAGACATATAGACAACTTTACCAGGAGAAGTCACATGAAGTAACCCATGGTAACCCATGACTGCACCAAACGCCACACTGCCATATGCAGCTCTAAACACATGCGATGCTGCCACAGTTGTTGACCTCTTCAGTGACAGCGACGAGACATATGGAGAGAAGGAGGATCACCTCACAGTCTGGTGCCAGAACATAAATCTACCTCTAAATGTTGACAAAACAAAATAGATGATTGTTGACTTCAGGTCATCCTGAAGTCACAGATGGGTTCAAAGTAAAAAGAATGATAAGCACCACACTATTTTCCAGGGCGTTCACACCATCACAGAAAACCTCGCTTTGACAACCAACTATGGCTATAAGAGGCCAGCATTGCCTGCATTTTCTCTCCTGTTTTAAGAAAATCATTCCCCAACTGCACCTGACACATTCTCACCACATTCTCTAGCAGCACCATAGAGAGTCTACTGACCGGCTACATCATTGTCATGCTCCGGGAATTGTACCGTTTTAGATCGCAAGCCCCCACAGAGGCTAGTGCTGACAGCTGAACGCATCATCGGTGAGACTTTATCCTTTACAGGGCATCCACATGATTTCCAGTATTGTGTATGATCCCTCCTTTTCCTCCCACAAAATATCCACTTTCTACCATCCAGAACAAGGTGCAGCATTCGTTAAAAGACTGCCTGACTAGGTAAAAGCTTTTAACCCCAGGCTATCAGACTCCTGAACACTGTTTTGCCACCCTCCACAGACATCACCAAGTAACTCCATCCACCCCCCAGACAATTGGACCGACAACTGAAATCAATAATGATGGACATGTCGCTTTGTTCACCCCTTGCACCAACTCATTACAGTACTGCATGGTCTCTTAAACTCAATTCCTTTCAGGTTACTATCACAACCATGACTGTGATGTGGAAGGTAAAGCAGTCAAAAGCAGTGCAGGACATTTTTTAAATACAAATAGCAAACAGATCTGAATTGAAAATAAAAAACCGAAAACAGGCACGGGTCTGGTAAATGTGGAAACAGACCAAACTAGGCTTAAACAGGATTGAAAATGGTACAAAAACAAACAAGAATAAGGGCAATATAAGATCAGAGAGTATCTTTTTAAAAACTGAGTGTGTGAATGTGACTGCGCATTAGTGTGGTAGCAAACCTTCTAATTCTTATACACTGCTCCACTTTTAGATATAACATTGGGAAGAACATTGATTAATCCAGTATCTTCTTTCTAGAAGTTTTTTTTTAATAACTGGGAATTGGGAACTGGAAAAAAAGGCTCCCCTGGTGGTTTAGTGTTTAGGATGCGGTGCTCTCACCGCTGCGCCCCGGGTTCGATCCCCGGTCAGGGAACCAACCCCAGCCACTCTTAGTGCCGGTCCCAAGCCCGGATAAATGGGGAGGCTTGCGTTAGGAAGGGCATCCAGCGTAAAAACATGTGCCAAATCAAACATGTGGATGATCCGCTGTGGCGACCCCTAATGGGAGAAGCCGAAAAAAAGATGTTGTACTGTCAAAAAACGTTGCTGCTCCAATCTTAACATTTTCAAAGACCCACGTAATGACATCTAATAAACGATACAAACTGAAATTGGAGATCCATTTGCTATAACAAAAGTATATGTTTAGAAATATTGTAATATTTAACTTAAATTCACTTACTAAATTGCATCAATAAAAACAGATAAACAAAAGATGATTAAATAAACATCTGTTTGGATCCTACAATGAGTCAGAATGAATCAGGAGCTTGTGACTGAAGGGGAAGATGGGAAATCTGGGGTGGCCATGTTTAGAGACTTTGGCCTAGTGATTGCTGGAAACTGAATTCTCTCAGGAGCTAATATCTGACGTATTAAACAACATTTTCATTCTACATTATGGTTAATGTTATGTTACAGTCATGTTTTTCTTTGTTTTCTCACCACCACTGTACCACTGCCTCTCTGTTTGCTTCTGGATCATGTTGGTCTTTATTAACATCCAGGACTGTGCATGTTATACATGCGTCTTGCATCTTGGGTCTAGGAGAAACACCATGTGCTGACAATAAAAGTCCATGGCTACTTGAAACTAACATGACAACAATGTGAACAATTGCATCATCCACCATTTAAGTTTTCAACTTGAAATTTTACCTCAGGTTCAAAAGCACTTTGCCTGCATGGTTTATAAAGGACTTGACGAAAAAGTGCCCTAATTCTCTAGAATCGTTGTATACTACACAGCTATTTTTTTCTTCCTCTACATACATTATGTCTCAAGACAGACAGTGGGGGAGTAGACGTGGGTGGAATGTGAGGCTCAGTGAAAGCCTTAGAAGACAAAAGAGGACAAAAAAGTCCACATCATTTTTTTCCTCTCAAGATCAAATAAATGTCAGTGCTCAATCATGCATCTGTTTCTTTATTTATTAGTCTAGTATTTTGATTGATCCACCTAATGGACATTATAATAAAGCAGAGAGAGGGTGAGAATGGAAAAGGTCCAGTTTGTTTGGAGAGGAACAGTGCTTTTGACGTTCGAGATCCAAGGTTAATACACTCCTAATAGGACTGCTATGCTGTTTAAAACTCAATACTTCACTTCCATACAGCTTTAAATGACATGTAAAGTAATACTGAAGGTTGGCATCTTTTGAGCGTAAAGGTCTCCTATTACACAAACAACAATTTGGCCGAACCTCTAAGGCTGGCACTGTGCATAACTTTCACTGCTTTCACTCTCTGGTTTACATTAAGATCATTAACACATTGCTTTCTTTATCCTGGACATCACTGTGCTGACATATTGGCTTCTGTTGTTACTTTGTTAAATAAAAATGGTAATGGAGGTAATTCACAATGTCCACAATGAAAGGGAAGAAAAATGCAAATACAAATGTCTGTTTTGCACATTTACTTGAATGTAGCATTAGAATAATGCTGCATATGTCTAGTAATATAAATGTTGCTATACATTTTTATATACAAGCTACATATGGATTATGGATTATGGATATTAAAGCTTAAACCCCCAGCTTTCTGATCAACCCAGAACTTTAACCACTGAGCAACTACTTCCACATGGAATTTTGAATTTCAATGTTCTCTTGATATAATGCTGAGAAATAAATATACTATATATACAAACTGTAAGCACTCAAATCAATATGAAGTATTGCTCAATAGATCTTGTTCTCCTGACATTCCTTGTTATTGTGATTGCTTTCATGGTTTTGATCTTTGTCTCATTTCCTGGTTCCTGATTATTGTGCTTGTGTGTCATAGTCTGCTTGTTGATTGCTTTACTCTTCCATTTTAACAGCGTTTACGTCTTCCCTTGTGTTTTTGGATTTAAAAATCAAGCATTTTAGTCTGCACCTGCAAATAGCTGTACTGCCCAATAAATACCTGAGACTAATAAGAAAGTAACCGAATACAGTAGCTAATTTGTAATGAACAGATAATTTGTTTTAAACTGATATATAACACAAATATAACACATTAAATACTATTTATTTTCATCACACTTTCATGAAAGGTTAGGGTGTGCATCTAAGAACTGGGAATCCATGGGATCAATAGGGGAAATTTTCAGGCCAGAGGTTTTTATGCTCATGTACATTCATTTACTGTACATTTGTGACATTTAGCAGATGCCCTTATCCAGATCAACTTACATTTATCTCATTTATTTATCTTCATACAACTGAACAGCTTGAGGTTAATGGCCTTGCCCAGGAGCCCAGGAATCGCAGCTTGGTGTGACTGGGATTTGAACTCATGATCATCAGATTCAATGTCTTTAATCACTAATCTACCTCCTCCCTCCTCATGAGGGAATGAAAGTGTGTATAAAAACACACACTATATTCATTAACCTTATACATTTACAGCATGCAGTCATCATTAGTTACTGCTTGATCAGGCTACTAGTGTGTGCATGTTTTGGGAAATAAAACCGATTAATTCATTAGAAAAGATTACAAGCAAAAACTAAACAAAAACATAGTCATAACCCATAAATCTGTGTTTTAAAAAATGCATAAATCTGTACTTCATATAAATTATAAACATTAGTATTATTATTAATATTTGAGTAAATTCTAATTTATAGACCATGGAAATCAAATGTTCAGGCTGCACCTACTTGTAGATGAAATCTGATGATATACTTTTTGTATAATAATAATAATGTCGATTATTGCTCTTTTTTATTCAGTCTGGCTCACTGAATTTCTATTATTTCCTCAATTTGAAACCAATTTACACATCACACATCCAAAAGGATCTGCAGTGAATTTATATGCTGTACAGCTGAACCTGAAATACAATCGAGAGATCATCAAATTAACAGTGGGTTTTCAGCAAAATAACTTGCCTGTCACTACATTTTGCGGTTCTTTGTTTGTTACCGGCCTTGTGACTTTTCCTTTTGCCCTCAGTTCATCGTTTAGCCCTTGCCAAAGCTGACTTCTTGCTGTTGAACCCAATGGCAGAGACAGCAGAGCTGATGGGTTCGGGGATGACACAGGCTGCCAGAGTCTGGGAAAAGAGCCAGAAGCTTTATATTCATTCGTAGAGCTCGGAATCTCTCAGCCGAGTACTGTTAAATGACGATTTAATGATGGGAATGGAGACATTGTGCCATCACCTGACCATTATTTTTTACCTTAAATAAATATATTAGCTTTTTGTTAAGTAATCCTTTAATGCTAACAGGAATGGTGTCAAAAAAAAAAAAACACCAACGCCCTAAATCTGCTTTGCTTGCCTCAGAGGGCTGTAATGGGTCCATTTAGTCAAATGAGTACTGACAAGCCACCGTCTGCTTAAAGACACAGGAGATTTGGTGAGAAGGAGAGAGAAATAAAGTTGCCATCAGTTTCAAACATCCCCAATTGAAAGTTTTGTGCCTTTTGAGTGTGTTGTCAAGGTCTGGCGGAACAAAACTATTCTAAAGAACATTCTCCGACCCGTGCTATCCTTTATTATTATTGTTATTTTCGTAATGATAATGTTTGAAGTGTCACTCCTCACTGGATGAGCTTTCCTGTCCCTTTGTATGTTTTGGCAGTGAAGGCTAGACTCCCACAAGTCATCCCATCGTTTTATATGCAAATCTGCTTCCTCCAGCATTGACGCCACTGCCCCAAATGCCGCAGGAGGAACCGAAAGTTGCATTGGGCATAAAAGTGTACCTTATTTTACTTGCTCAACTGTGCAAGAAGTTCAAATTCATCGATGATATCAAACAGACTCATGACAAATATGCAAACATACAAAGACAAGGCTTTTAATGTGCAAGCTGGAAGATTTGCATTAAAGGGGGAAGGGGGGACAAGACTAATGCAGAAAGCCGGGTGCAGGTATTTATGTTCCCAGCCTTCCAGCAGCTGTCCTCATTCTGTCCTTCCAGGTAGAGTCACATGGGAGAAAGAGGGGAAGTTTGACCGGTACACTGGGACCAGATTTACATCTGCAGTGACCTGGACTTCAAATGGAATAAGTTATGAAAAAATGCAAGCACATCAAGTTAAGTCAATTTTTGTTTTGTGTCAGGAAGCTTGTCAAACAAAACGCTGTGCCGCATAATCGTTTCGCGCGGTGATGTGTTGAAAGATCCAAGCTGAAGGATAATAATGTGGTTCTGCAAATGCAAAGGCAGTACTGTGGGTAAAAGTACTAGAGGCTACAAAAAAGAGGTTCAGAAACATCTGATTAGCAATAATTCTGCATCTAAAGCACCTTGTAAAAATCAGGCAATGCCTTTGCCCACCCAAATCGCGCTTATTATGTAGTTTTGGAGAACTTGTAAATATGTAACCTCAGTTTCATAACCTGAACTGATGAGGGATTGTGCTTTTGTAGCCCATCTACCTGAAGATGGATTATTGTGATGCTTTTCTGCTTATCACATTTGTAGAAAGTGGTTACTATTCTTAAGTTACTTTTATTACAGACATTCTGGCTATTCATTGCTGACTTCTTATCAACAAGTGAGACCTGCAGCTCAATAGTGTTGTATGTAGAAGATGTGTATGTAGTAGATCTTTCTGAAACATTCTCAGCAGTTTGTCTGGTACCAGCAACCATGCCACATTCTATCTATCACATCCCTTTATTCCCTTTTGCACATTAAATATATATATATATATATATATATATATATATATATATTGCATACATTTATAGGTTTCTTGAAATACATTGCAATACCATTTTCTAATAAGGCTTCATGTTATGCTCTAGATTCAGATTCTTAAATGGTTTTCATATTTAAATGAATTGTCACTTTAATTATATGAAAATAATTACACTGAGGTTTACTTCAGCAACAGTTGCTTAGTAGTTTATTTTTGCCTATTGAGTGTGTGTTCCCTTTCACAAGGTATTTCTTCTTTTTCTTTCTGTTTCTTTTGGCTGCTCCCGCTAGGGGTCATCACAGCAGATCATCTGTCTCCACATCATCTACATCTGCCTCTTTCAAACCAACTACCTGCATTTTTTCTCTCACCACATTTATAAACCTCCTCCTTGGACTTCCTCTTTTCCTTCTGCCTGGCAGCTCCGTCTTCAGCATTCTCCTACTGATATACCCCATGTCCCTCCTCTGAACATGTCCAAACCATCTCAATCACGGCTCGCTCACCTTTTCTCCAAAACGTGCTACCTGCGCAGTCCCTCTAATAAACTCATTTCTAATCCTGTCCATTCCTTCTATCACAAATCACTCCTGCTATCACTCTTCTCCACCCACTCCACCCTGCCTACACACTTCTATTAATTTGCACTGTTGACTCCAGGGACTTAAACTCATCCACCTTCACCACCTCTTTTTCCTGCAAGCACACCACTCCACTGCCCTCCCTCTCATTCACACATTTTGTCTTGCTCCTACTGATATGCATTCCCCTTTTTGCCAGCATGTACCACCACCTCTCCAGGCCCTTCTTAACCCGCTATGTAATTTTGCCACAAATCACAATATCCAAGGTGTGTGTGTGTGTGTGTGTGTGTGTGTGTATACAGTACATATATATATATATATATATATATATATTACTGATCAGAATGTCGGGTGTTCAAACCCGGGTATCATCAAGCTACCACTCTTGGGGCCCTTTAACAAGCCTCCTTACCGTCTGTGCTCCAGGGATGCAGGCTGACCCTGTGCTCTGACTCCAGCTTCCTACATCATTGGATATATAAAAAAAATAATAATTTCCCTGTGGGATCAAGAATTCTTAAAAAAAAAAACAGGAAAATCTTTGAGAATTTAATACCTCACTGGACATGTAAATGTGTTGAATCTATTAAATAGAAAACCAACTTAAAAGCACTAATATTAAGTCACAGATATGAAAAAGTTTCTCATCCTTAAAATGTTAATTTCGCTTTCCAGAAATAGGCTTCTTTTGGTAGTATTCATGGGCACGAATCAACATATGTCCTTCGTGTAAGTAAACAATGTTCTATTAATTGCGTTCTATTAAAAAAGTTTAAAATGATTAGCCCGAGAGCCAGTTTGTAAATTATCCAGGATGCAAAATTAATTTATAATATATTATTTTTAGCAAAATAATGAGATGTATATCAATTGGTATACATAAAAAAAACAACTTACGGTTCAGTGCTTCTTTTTTCTGTCCAAAGACATAATCACATTGACACATTATATGTTCATTCTGTATTATTGTTCATTCTGAATGCTGCATTCAAAGCCCTGTGTGTATTATCGATGACTGTCAATCATTGTATACTGTATTATTTGGTGCAGAATTGTGAAGTCTGAAGAATTTTCAACAGAAAGAGATCATCAAGAAAACCTTTCTGGCTCGATGGTAGACATGAAAAGATTGTACAGAGGAAGCACTAATCTGGACAAATGAATCGGTAGTGATTGCGGTTGTGAATGTGGCATTTTGCAGAGGGTTGTCTATCAATGCGGCTTTAACTTGTTGTGGTTCTGCCTGCAGCATCATTTTTAGCTCGATCAGAAATGTGGTTTGACATCCATCAGGCTTAATTACTCCGTGTAAGTAATTGTAAATCAGTGTTAAAGTGCACAACATAATTATAGCTGTTATGTACAATATAAGCTGTTAACTAATTGCAGCACTGCGCTTCCAGCTCATGCATCTTAATAAGTCAGCTAAATAAATGATCTATCTCTTTATTTATTTGAAATTTAATATTTTTGAGGGGATTTCAGAGTCTTGTGCAAACCTTTTAAATGTTAGAATGTTAAAAATGAACACTATTCCAATGTTAATTGAAGTGTACGTAAAGGCTTTTTTTTAATTTAGACACATCTCATGGGCTTGTGGCACTGAGGGGAAAGTTTTTTAAAGAAAGATGAGGCTGCTGGTGCAAATCCTTGAAGAACTGAATACTTTTTTGATGAAGCTCAAAAAGAAAAGGCTTCGCACCAAGAAAGAATTGGCTGACTTTGGGATGTGTGTGTTTTATCAAATATATTAAGTGAAGCTAGGCACGTAGACTTTTGGGATATTGACATAGCCATTGAGAGCTTGCTGATCGTAGTGTATATGGATTGTCTATACTGGATGGTCTCGTATGGTCAGAGGTTCACTGTCCACAGCGCTTTTAACAATAAACATTGGATCAAAGCAGCTACAGGGATTAAGAGGTTATGAAGTTGGATTGTATATGTTGCCTATAAGTTTTCTGCCTCATAAATTTATCCCTAATGAGTGAGCCAGTGACTCCCTGAGATGGTACGAGGAAGAAACCTTGAGAGGAACCGGACTGAAAAGGGAAATAAATATATATATATATATATATATATATATATATATATATATATATATATATATATATATATATATATATATATATATATGCTCTCAAAGGTGAGGTTATATACAAGTGCTAATTAGCATTAAAATCAGGTGTGTGTGTGTGTGTGTGTGTGTGTGTGTGTGTGTGACACTGATCTAATTGATACTAAGTGATTTGTTTTCATTTTTGAAAGCTGCATATTTATTTATTTATTATTAATTAATTTATTTATTTATGTATTTATTTAATTCATTTGTGTGTGCTACTAGTAATACTAATAGTACTACTAATACATTTTTTTAGTATACTGTTTTATAACTTTTTTTGCTATGCTGTATTTATTATCACTCTTTTTATTATTTTTATTATTCATTTAATGTTTTTTTTTTACTTGCCTAGTTATTACTTTCTTTCTTTTCTGCTTTGTTGTTGCTTGCTTGCTCTTTTTTGTTAACGTGCTTCTTTAAACCTGCTCTGTAGTCATGTGCCTCAGTCAACGCAAAGCTTAGAAGTATAAAAAGAAAAATTTAATACTGTCTGATGCCTCAGCCTTTGGTCAATGAAAGTAGGGGATTATATTGAGCAGACTAGGCACCCTACTCTCTGCAAATTGTACCCCATTCCCCTAACCCATGACTGAAATTGGCAGTCAGCGTCTGCAAAGCACGTTGGGACCACTGCGAACGTATTAATTTTAACTCTGCTGAGCATGTCGTTCGACCAGAAACAACCATGTACACTTGAAACAGTTTCCCTTCCTTCACTCAGCTGGGAGTGACCATGCCAGTGCAGTAAACTACCATGTTATACCTTTTTACACAATCACAAAGAAAAGGTTGAGTTTTACAGACTGTCTCCTGCTTTCCCAGAGCTAAAATCATTGCAAATTGCACTTTGATGACTTTACATTACAAATGAATAAGTATGTACATGCCACATGATCTTCAAAAATGCATGAAGGTTCGTAGCCAATGTCTTGCCCAATATTGTGTACTTTTGAAGACCTGGGCATTGTAGAAACCTGGAACATTGTCATCACTGTTTCTGGCTACACATAGTTAGGATTTGAGGTTTAATTCATTCCCTCTTATTAGTACTCAGCTTAGCCTGTAATCAAAATAAACAACGCTATGAACAGACTAATTTCTGCAATTCCACAATTTTTATTGAATGCTGGTGATTTTCCGGTTTTTATATTATTATAAAAAGGAATCTCAGTCTCAATCTACTACGTGTTCACATGGGCCAATGGTGCGTAATTAAGTTATATTTCGAAAAAATAGTTTTTGACCATCTCCACAGCTCTTTACTTCATGCTTGCTAAAACTTGGCAGGTTTCCAGCTTCACCCCAGCTTGTTGCTGTTAGACCATTAATGAAGAAAAATAAACTGAACCCTTCCGATTCCGTTTAGACCAACGTCTGACTTGCGCTTATTGCTCATGATTAGAGAGAAGTGTCGTTTTCGAGAGCTCAACGTCTTTCACCTTAACACTAACTTTTTTGATCAGGTCATAATACAGCTGAGAGTAGCTTATAATATCAGACTCAGTGGTGATAAGTACATTGTATCGCTTCTTGTATTATTCAATTTTTCTGCAGCCTGCGCTGAGTTAATGATCTCAGATACTATGGTGATGTGAATGGCATATGAGTGCTTGTATTACTTGAATTTTCTTTACCCTTTGACATTGTAGACCATGCAATATTCATCACTGGGTTTGAAAAATGGATTAGAATGTCAGGACATGTTTTGAACTTTTCGAAAGTACTTTCGGATACTCTTGGAGACTGTTACCAAACTAAAACATTTACTAAGGTGTATCTCACGGGGCTGTTCTTGATTTCCGTGTTCGGTTTGCACACATATACAATATAGTGCTTGGTTAAATTATTAACAAGTTTGTCGCCTATCTGTACCTTATAACTTTGCCTCATAAGATGGCTTTGAGAAAATGGACGGTTAAAATGTTATTACATTTATGGCATTTGGAAGACACTCCTGTCCAAAGACTTTGAAGATTCTATTCATAAATACGTTCTAATTCTGGTTCACACAAGCTTAAAATACCATTATTGTAAATCTCTGTTAGTGGAGAAAAAGCTATTTTATGAAGTCTTCATTTTAGGACTGCTAGAAGAGGTAGGTCTTTAGATGTTGTTTGAAGAATGCTAGTGACTCAGCTGTTCGGACATCAAGTGGAAGATTGTTCCAACACCTAGGTGCAAGAACAGAGAAGAGTCTTGTTTCATGTTTTCCTTGTACCCTAAGACATGTTGGGACTAGTAGAGAATCGAAGAGAACATGTACACGGTGAGGTAGGAGCTATTTCTGTTTTTTTTGGTTTTGTAGATGAACATCAGTGTTTGAAATCTGATTCAGCAAGCTACATGAAGCCAGTGGAGGGATTGAAGCAATGGATAGATCCTATAAAGGTTGAAAACAAGTCATGTGGCTGCATTCTGGATCAATTGCAGCGCTTGGATGCTTTTCTGAGAAAACTGGAAGTAAAATCATTACTTTTCGCTGAAGATATTTGGTCCAGATATATAAAAAAGAGCTCTACTGCTTCATATATTTGTAGTCATTCAGATGTTGGAATTCTAATCAGAAGGCTGTGACTCCAAATCCCTCCACCACCAAGCTACCACTGCTGGGCTCTTGATCAAGGCTCTTAACCCTCAACTGCTCTGTTCTGTAAATGAGATAATTGTAGGACGCTTTGGAATAGGAGTGTCTGCCAAATGCGGTAAATGTTAATGCAAATGAACGCAGCTGCAGAAAAGACTTGGCAAAGCATTTCATGCGTAGAAAACTCCTGCAAAGGATTTGCTTCCAAATATTAACGATGACGTTAGTTAGTCCAATTACTTTTGAGCTTGAAAAAATGGTGGGTGTAGATGGCTTGTAAACAGTTAATGCTACATATTTTGATAAAATCCCCACTTTAAATACAACTTTTCTGCTTTAGTTCAGAACCTTTGTGTATATAGATAAAAGGAAACCAGGTTGCTTACAAAACTAAATCTTACTCTATCAGTAAATGTATATACAGGGAAAAAAAAAACAGATTAAAGTTTAAAACTTTTTTTTTCAGAGCATATAAAATCATTGTTACGCTATATTTTAGGCCATGGCAAAGTATTGTACAGTATAATGCATTATATTTATATAATACATATTGTATAATGCTGTCAGGGATCCACCAGCCACACCTTCACCAAACCCACCTATCACTCCAAGTAGCTCTCCATCCTACTAATCACCTGCACCTGCCACTCATCAGCCGCCACGCTATTTAACCTCCGTTCTCCAACTAGCTCACCGTCCATTCCACAGTTTAGGCTGGAGAACCTAGTTTAACTACCCAAGCCACGGATATCCTGCCTTACGCGGGATTACTCTCGTTAGCTGGACTTTTCTAGTTCTACGAACTCGCCACTCATAGTATTCACCAGGATTAGCTGAACCTGGGTGTTCTGTTTGGTTTGGCGTTTCTTCCCTTTACTTTTGCATTTCATTAAATTCTTCGTTTTGGTTGCACTCCGGTTTCCGGCACGTTCTTCTGCCTAACAAATGCATTATACTTATATATAATAATTCCATAATAATTCCATTAGTTCTAATATATATACACTCACATGTTTTTTTTTTTTTTATATAATAATTATTATTATGATTTCGATAAGATTGAAAATATATTAATTGTACAGCATCTACACTTAATAAATAACTTCATATGTATGTTTTATTTTTACTTTATTTAACTTTAATTGCACTGTGAGCAATTGCAACCTAACAATTTCTCTGTGGTCCACAATAAAGTATTCTGATTCTGAGTCTGATATTATAAAGCAATGATTCCATGCATCTTTAACTCATATAGAACAATAAGCTAATGTTTATAATATAAACATACATTTTCAAAGGCTATTAGAGGTTTCAATTTTGTTATATACAGTAAATGTATGTGACATATAATGTGACAGGAAAAATTGAGTATGAATGAATCCAGTGATGTATGAATCAGATCTCTGAGACTAATTCATTAATAGCCTCCTCTCATCTGACAGTTTGACCTTTTAGAAAGCTGTTGGCTTTAGGCATCTGTTCATTTTTCTCTCATTAGGATATGATTTAGGGATAAATCTGTGTAAAGATGGATAGCACTAAAACTGGACAGTGATACATAAAAGAAATGAAGATGATGTGTAGTGTAACATTTGTATGCGTGTAGCTGTTTTTTTTTTTTTTTTATCATCATCATCATTATCGTCATCATCATCATAGACAGAAAGACAGACACGGGACGAAGAATGAACCTGCTATTTAGCTGTGCTCCAAAGTAGCCAATCATATTGAAAGTCCTTTTGAAAAGTAATTCTCAAACACCATACATAGTGAAGTGATTTTGAATTAGCTACAAAATAAAGATCAGCTGTTTCTTTTAAATTTCTTCTCGAAATTGTCTAACCGCTAAAGCCATGTCAAACAGCCGACAAAGCATGTACATGATCTCAATGTCGAAAGGTATCAATCTGAGAAGAAGCGCAAAAGAATAAGATGTACCATGGAGAACCATGAAGCCTATCATCAACAAGTGGTAATAACGGGCCACCAAGAACAGGATGACAGGACGTCCCTTCTCAGCTGATGAAAGGACAAGATGGAAAGATTTTCAGGGAATCCTCCAAAAGACATTCTGCAACATTAAAGGAGCTGCAGGAATATCCTTTAAGTACTCTTCACTTTCTGCACATAGTGTATCAATAAATCTTTTCCTCACATGGGGGCTATGGGGTAGGGTGACTAGATGGAAGCTCTCTTTCATGAAAAAATCTACCAAATTTTGTCAAAATGTGTAGCAAAGGTGGCATGGTGATGGCAGCATCAGGGTATAGGGGTTGTTTCTGTTCATATGGGACTGGAGATGTAGTGAAGTTAATCATGAAAATACCACTTTATTACAAATCTAAAGGTTTTAAACAAAGGAGATGCTTCAGAAGTAGTTCAACATTTTAGAATGACCTACACTGTAGGCATAGGCCAGATTTGCACCGGATTAAAAACCTGTGAAATGTCTTAAAAGGTGTGCAAACGGAATTCCTTCACAGTTGGGTTGCTGGTGAACATCTATGTTCAAACAGAAGAAAAAATATGTATTTAAAAAGGTGTTAATTAAAGGGCATGCAGGCAACAGTGTATTTTCTTTTTCTTTTTAACACATTTCTGTTTGTTTTTCACAGGTTTGTATTTTTATTTTTTTTTATATCACATTCCATGAAAAAAAAAAAACAAATTTTTCCTGCTTTAATTGTTTGTTTTTTTTCATCATAAAAAAGCTACCCTGCTTGCCTAAACTCTATCAAAATTAATGACTAATGTTTTAATATATTTTTATTAATGAATATGTATTAAATTATTCCCAATTGTCGGCTCTCCTCGTTGCGAGCACCTGCAGGCTGTATATTTATGCGTGTGGATTATATAGCAGTTTTTATATAGAAGAAATTGTTTTGTTTGCAGATACACTTGCAAGGACATTTACAAGATGGACTTTTCTAAAGAAGACATTGTGAGGAAAGCTCAGCCAGTTCAAAACATTTGTTAAGCTTTTTCATGAAGCATTTATACTGTTCTCTTTCTTTCCTGTAGAATACACATAAAAAAAGCACACGATGAGTCTTCCTTTTAAATCCGCAGGAAAACCGTAATGCATGGAATAAAATGAACAAAAATGCACAGAAAACTCTGGGTCAATATATGAGGTTAATGTTGATGATTCCGATAGAGGCGATGTATGCGGCCGGTGCAGCTGTGGCTGCAGTGAAAGGAGACTTGCTTAATTGAGTTTGTTAGGTTTCTTGCTCTAGTATTGGCATTCATTCACACTGTATGGAATACATCTGTGATGCAGTGCTCTGCTATGCTGCGTTTCTATATTATACTACAGTATGTTGCCAGAAGCTTTTAGACACCTGGTCATAAGTACGGTATGTGCTTTTTCAGCATTACATCCTCATTTAGTCTCAATTTGCTCTTATAATGCCCTCCACTTTTCTGGGAAGATGTTTCACTAGATTTTAGAGTGTGCTTGTGGACATTCGTGTTTATCAGCCACAAGGTCATTAGTAAAGTCAGGCACTGATCAAGGGTGAGGTGAGGAGACCTGGGTTGCAATCAGTGTTCCAATTCATCACAAAGGTGTTCAGTAGGGATGAGATCAGAGCTCTATAGCAGGTCATTTAAGATCTTCTTTTCCAAACCATGTAAACCAGATCTTTAAAGAGCTCGCTTTGTGCACAGGGGCATTGCCATGCTGGAACACGTTTGGGTTTTCAATATCAAGTGACTGCAAATTTATATTATACCGCAACCAAAGACATTCTATATGATTGTGTGCCTCCAGCTTTGTGGAAACCATATATGGCAGGAAAGGTCAGGTGTCCCAATACTTTAGTCCGTATAGTGTATATTAATGGTTTCTATAGCTATGATGATAGAAAGAGATGGACTGACTCAGGTAAGACACCACTGAAGGCCTAAGTTTGAATCCACTATATATAGTTTTTAAAGTTTACATTTATCAATCCACAAATTACGTGAGAAATCTTTTTCCCTTGTGAACCCACCACGTCATAGAATCTCTATTCATTACAGAACTGATTTGCACTCTGTATCAAGGATCATGGATTTAAGATTTATTTGAATGCATCTATGGGCAAAAAAACAGGTAAAGCCTTTAAATCATACATCAAAGATTTGCTCTGCTTGTTCTTCATTCTTATGATTTCCTTTTGTCTTTCTTTTCTTTTTGTTTCTCTCTCTACATTTGTGCTGTTGTCAGAAGACTACTGATTAGGCCTGGTGGAGCATTATTCGATGCAAAATCTCTTTAAACATGAAGCAACATTGTTTCGTTATGCATAACGATAAAGAAAAATCAGTGCATGCCTTTGAATGAAAATTGTTTCCGCATCCCCAATGGATTTAAATAGTAAACAGGTATCTGACTCTGAGAAGTTGCCCAGCGTATTTAACCTTGTTTAATAGAAGACTTTTACATGCAAACAATACTTCATACTATTTTCTCAGCTTTCTTTTTAAACCTAAGACATTTTCAGAGGCATTGCCAGTTCCAGCCTCCTGCTGAGTTCAAAACAAGCAGATGAAGCCGAATGCATGGTGAGAGAGTGAGAGAAAGAAAGAGAGAGAATTTCTGCCTGACCTGTATTTACATCCTGTTAATTAAATGCCCTCAGTTTCGAAGTGGTTTTATGAGATATGGGTTGCCTTTAAAGCTACCTCCCTCTCATTCTCTCACCCCACAGAGGAAAGGCGACTCTTTGCTTCTGTGCGATTGGAAAACTTTGTTCTTTTCTTTTAGCTCAGAAACTGTTCACTTCTCAACTCCCTGCAGTCATAATATGCTGACAGAACGAGGATGAGTAATGATTTCTGAAGTACCTTTTAAGTCTGGAAGAAGTGGAAAGGGTACAGGGAAGTCTAGCAGGGCTCCTGAACTCTCCACATACCCCAGACAATCGCTGTCTACATACACTTACTGAGCAGGAAGGTCTTGCAGTTATTCACATCGTAGGGAAACAACACAATGCATAAATTGTGGGGAGCCAGATGGACTGGGTTGAGTGTTCCAGAACCTGCTGAGAGAAGTCTGACCAGAAAGCTGTGTTGAGTCAAATAAGCAGTTTTTATAGCCTTGATGAAAAAATGTTTAGGCATGTGGGTTACAAGAGCAAATGACCACATCGGGTTCCACTCCTGTCATCTCTGTGTCATTTTGTGAACATTTCTAAGTGTATACACTTGTGATTGTTGCTAAAACTCAGCGTTGTGATTGTACATGTGTTCCTCCACAGATCCTAAGTAGACTTACCGTAATTTCCGGACTATTAAGCACACCCGAATATAAGCCGCACCCAATGAATTCTACAAAGATTTTTATTTTAAACATAAGTAAGCCGCACCTGTGTATAAGCCGTGTATAAGTCTACACTAAAACTAATGAACTTTACACAGGCTTTAACGAAAGACAGTGTCTGTTACATGGTGTAACGGGTGAAATATGTTGTGGCTTCTTTAAGAGCAGAGCGGTATTTGGGGAATAGCTTGCCGCCATTTTTCTGGTATTACTGCATGTGTGCAAGACTGAGGAATATGTCCTTATTATTTTCTGATGCTCATTTCTAAGTTTCTTTGACTAACCCTTAACGATGTTGCCAAGAAAAATAAAAAAGCATGAGTTTTGGAAACCTGTCTGTGCTTATATGATTTCTGTTGCAACTGGAGTTAGCGAGCTCTCCCTTCACCCAGACTCAACACATTACAACGGCTTGTATCTAAACAGTAGCCGACCAAGAAAGTCATTGTTCACTGTCTTCCTCCTTCCTTTCACAACTATTTCTCTCGAGAGTTTATCTTTTGGCATCGTCGTGCATTTAAAAATCACCATCGGTGAAGCTTTTCTCCTGAAGCCGTGCAGCTCAGAACACAGGTGAGGTGTGTTTTTTCATGCCTGTTCGGCAATTTCATTGGTCAAATGTTATGTCACTCAGTTTTTTGGCTTTAAGTTTGTGAAATCGGGAAAAACCCAGGAAAAATTAATAAAATAAATAAGCTGCAGGGTTCAAAGCGTGGGAAAAAAGTAGCGGCTTATAGTCCGGAAAATACGGTAATTCTCCTCTGTGACTTGGAGCGATTGTCAGATTCTTGATTGGGGCTTCTTTCAAATGCTGCCAGAGTGTTTTCATGTATAAAGTGTTTAGTCTATTTAATTTGAACCCTGTTGTGTTTCCTTCTGTGGTGTGAGAGTAGAAGAACTGGTTTAGTAGTATCACAACTAAACTCTGGTCAGGTTTGATTGTGGTGAGAAAGTGATTTGATTCTGAACTTGCTCAACTGCAGGAAACCTGCTATGTATTTTGTTTTATGGGCAGCGCTTAGAAAAATGTATTTATTTAGGGAAAAAACATCATTTTCACGAAAATTCGACTAAACTGATGTATTTATTTGTATTAACGTGAGCCGAAGGACAAAGCTGTAAAGCTACAGGAATGAGATGTGCTCTGGACATTTGTACCAGTGAAAAAAATGTAAAATGCTAAATGTGATACATGAAACTTTAAAATATGTATATTTCCTTTCAATGTATATGATAATACAAATCATTTATTCAACTCTGTTTTCATTATTAAGGTCATTATGCTTTTGGAGGATTTTCAGTCACATTTTCTGTCAAATGTTAGTTTACATTTTTCCCCTCAGCCAAAGGCTTTCATTAAATCTTTGTGATTTCATTATTAGCAGTAGAAAAGCAAACCATATGAACCAAAAACATTTATCTTGCTTTGCTTCCAGTTCTGTAAAAAGACTTCTAGGTGTTGAAGTGCCAGATAGATAGATAGATAGATAGATAGATAGATAGATAGATGGATAGATGGATAGATAGATAGATAGATAGATAGATAGATAGATAGATAGATAGATAGATAGATAGATAGATAGAATTAGATGTGCCATACCCACATAAAAAAAGGGTTTATTTGTTTATTAATTTATTTATTTAATGGTGTCTATCCATTAATGAAACATCACCAGTGTTGAAAATCTAATGGTGTATGATGCTTGTGCATCAAAGAACTTGGGAACGTTTGGTTCTTCATTTTTATTTTATTTTTTATTCACTGTTTTAAATACTTTTGTGTAACCTTCAAAAACTAGTTAATGTAAAATCTCAAAAAAACTAGAAGATTTCTGTTCTGGCACAAGCACATCAAAATTCCACTCCATGTTCTGTTCCAGCGCCTTTCACCGAAGCTTACTATGCAATAAATAATTCAATGTTATTGAAATTATTGATCATGACTATGTTGTAACTTGGTACCAACATTTGTTTTTGCTTGTTTGTGTGCCTGTTTGTTTTTGTTTTCCAAAACATGCATCGGTTTTACACTGTAAACACCTGCAGCTGCTAAGAATATGGCCAAAAGTTTTTGCACACTTAACCATCATAACAAAAGCATTCTTCCCCTAAATTGCTGCCACTAAGATAGAAGCAAAGAATTGTGTATAAAATGTTTCCTGTAAACCCTTTAGTGGGACTAAGAAGCCCAAACCTGTTCCATCATGACATACCTCAGTGCACAAAGCCTGCTCCAAGAAGATATGCTTTACATACTTAAAATAGTTATTTAAAATAGTGTATGTATATACAGTACGGACCAAAAGTTTGGACACACCTCATTCAAAGAGTTTTCTTTATTTTCATGACTATGAAAATTGTAGATTCACACTGAAGGCATCAAAACTATGAATTAACACATGTGGAATTATATATGGAATTATATACATAACAAAAAAGTGTGAAACAACTGAAAAATGTCATATTCTAGGTTCTTCAAAGTAGCCACCTTTTGCTTTAATTACTGCTTTGCACACTCTTGGCATTCTCTTGATGAGCTTCAAGAGGTAGTCACCTGAAATGGTCTTCCAACAGTCTTGAAGGAGTTCCCCGAGAGATGCTTGGCACTTGTTGGCCCTTTTGCCTTCACTCTGCGGTCCAGCTCACCCCTAAACCATCTCGATTGGGTTCAGGTCCGGTGACTGTGGAGGCCAGGTCATCTGGCGCAGCACCCCATCACTCTCCTTCTTGGTCAAATAGCCCTTGATGCCTTCAGTGTGACTCTACAATTTTCATAGTCATTAAAATGTATTGAATGTAATTGAATGAGAAGGTGTGTCCAAACTTTTGGTCTGTACTATATATATATATATATATATATATATATATATATATATATATATATATATATATATATATATATAGCCTCGATTGAAACACACTCTTGTTTGCAAAGAAATTTCAAGTTCCTTTAAATTCTAAAGGGGTGTTTTGTGTATTGCTTTTTTTTTAGATCATTCCATAGGTTTTCAATGGGATTGAGGTCTGGGCCTAGGCCAGTCCAGGTCTTTGATTATCCTTTTTGAAGCCTTGTCTTTGTTGATTTTAATGTGTGCTTTTGGTCATTGATATTTTGTTCTTCTTATTATTTTGGCTGCTTCCATTAGGGGTCACCACAGAGGATCATCTCCATACCACATCTGCCCCTTTCAAACCAACTACCTGCATGTCTTCCCTCACCACATCCATAAACCTCCTCCTTGACCTTCCTCTTTTCCTCCTTCCTGGTGGCTCCATCCTCAGCATTCTCCTACTGATATACCCCATGTCCCTCCTCTGCACATGTCCAAACCATCTTAATCTCGCATCCCTCACATTGTCTCCAAAACGTCCTACATGCGCTGTCCCACTAATAAACTCATTTCTAATCCTGTCCATAATTTTCACACCCAACAAAAACCTCAACATCTTTAGCTCTGCTACCTCCAGCTCCACCTCCTGTCTTTTACTCAATGCCACTGTCTCTAAACCATACAACATCGCAGGTCTCACAACAGTTCTATAAACTTTCCCTTTCACTCTTGCAGATACCCTACTATCACAAATCACTCCTGTCACTCTTCTCCACCCACTCCACCCTGCCTGCACTCTTTTCTTCACTTCTCTAACACACTCTCCATTGTCATTGCTATTCTGATCTGTAAAATTCCCCTTATTTCTAGCGTTTTGAAAGTTGTCAGAGGGTTTTGTGTCAAAATATTTGGAGCTATTAATTTTCCTATCTATCCTGACACGTGCCCCTGGCCCAGCTGAAGAGATGCAGCCCCAAAGCATAATGTTACCATCACCATGCTTCACTGTCAGTACACTCTAAGCCTGGATGATTTAAGTTTACTTAAAACATTTGTGGAAACTGGTTGCCCTAAAAAAATTAAGTAATGGTTACTTGATAAACTTCAGTTTCACTTCAGTGAACATAACTTAAAATTTGTTGAGTAAAAAGTTGTTATAACAATTATTTTCAGTTGAATAGAGTTTCTTTTTCTGTCAAATTACTTATAACAACTAAGGAATGTTTTTCACATATTTTAAAAAGAAGAGTCAACCTTTGCAAGGTAAAGAAATACCTGCTGGACCAAATGGATAGTGTTTTTCACATACTTTGGATAGTCCTTTTGCAGGGCATAAATCCAAAAAGAAGACAGAAGGCCTGAGGCAGGTTGTCCAATCCATCAATGAATTCCCTTTTAAAATGATGCACAGTCAGGAAGAGTTTAGTTGTGGACATTCTGGGAAAAAACAAAGGATTCCTACTGGAATTTGTTGATACGAGTCCATGTTAATGACATCTTAACAAAAAAAAACAGATTGACAAGATGATGTTATCATGGCAGTTATTTAATGCTGTTTTGTCAACCGAAATGTACACATACACAACGTTATAAAATATATTTTATAACATTAGTTTTGAATTCACTCAAAAGATTTTCTAAACTGTGGTCGTCCTGTCGCACTGTCTGTTGTCTGCTCCTCGGGAACCACGTTGTGGAAGCTGCTGTATGTTTCAAACTCGCATGGGTTAAACCAGACAGAAAACCGCCTAGATTTCTCTGCTCGCAATCAGTACCTTCATGGAAAAAAACGAGAACGATAAACAGATGACTAAAAAGACACGGAACTCAGCCGGAGCGTGAAATCTTCCAGGTTAACAGACAAAATGTTCTAAATTGTTAAAAACAATGTTTGCCGAATTCACCTCTCAGGTGTTCAAGCACAGCCAAAAACAGTGAAACACTACTTGAGACATTGAAATGTTTTTCAGTACTAACAAACAGCCTCTCGGTGAGAAATAAAATCAAAAACTTACTAAAATATTTAAAATCTAACTACTGCTCTGTTTAAAAAGCTGACCGGGTTGGGGGTGGTGGTGGGGTGGTCAGTAAAAAGCGTATTAATCTGAATCCATTAAACTTAAAGTTATTCACACATTCAAAAATATCTAGAGAGGCAGTAGAACTTACCTCCTTTTTTATAGCCATACACCCAATCTCAAATAATTGAAGTATGTTGCAATTTAATTGATTAATTAGATATAAAATCCGGGCTAACAGTGTATGGTGTTACTTGGATGATGTTATGCATTGGTTTTGCACCAATTGTAGAAGAGTAGAAGAGACAATTGTACTCTTCTACTCTTAGACAATTAGACAGTGGTTTGTGAATCTTTTGCCATAATTCAGATGGGCTTGCGCATTCTTCTTTGTAAGAAACGACTTCCGTCTTGCCATCTTTCCCCACAGCTTGTGCAGAAAACAGGGGATATTACCATATTTTCCAGACTATAAGCCGCTACTTTTTCCCACGTTTTTAACCCCGTGGCTTAAGCAACGAAACTTCAAGCCAAAAAACTGAAACCCATAACATTAGACCAATGAAATTGGTCTAATGAAATAACTCTTTATATTAAATCAGACGTGCTCCCACTGAATCAGGCCGCACTACATCATAAATATGGATGATGTTCCTCTGACGTTTGACCTGCTGCTCACTCGGACGGTCAACAGGAAATGCGAATATTTCGTCACGCTGAAAACAACCGGCCATGAAAAAACGCACTTCACCTGTGTTCTGAGCTGCACGGCATCTGGAGAAAAGCTTCGCCGATGGTGATTTTTAAACGCACGACGATGCCAAAAGATAAACTCTCGAGAGAAATTGTTGTGAAAGGAAGGAGGAAGACAGTGAACAATGACTTACTTGGTAGGCTACTGTTTAGATACAAGCCGTTGTAGCGCGTTGAGTCTGGGTGAAGGGAGAGCTCGCTAACTCCAGTTGCAACAGAAATCATATGAGCACAGACAGGTTTCCAAAACTCGCGCTTTTTATTTTTCAGCGTTACCGGTTAGTCAGCGTTACCGGTTAGTCAAAGAAACTTAGAAATGAGCATCAGAAAATAATAAGGACATAATCCTCGGTCTTGCACACATGCAGTAATACCAGAAAATGCGGCGGCAGGCTATTCCCAAAATGCCGCTCTGCTCTTAAAGGAGCCACAACATATTTCACCCGTTACACCGTGTAACAGACACTGTCTTTCGTTAAAGCCTGTGTAAAGTTCATTAGTTTCAGGGTAGGGCGGCTTATAGACAGGTGCGGCTTATTTATGTTCAAAATAAAACTCTTTGTAAAATTCAGTGGGTGTGGCTTATATTTGGGTGCGCTTTATAGTCCGGAAATTACGGTAGTCACATGCATGGTGTGACCGGTACCTGTCACCAGTACCTGTTCCTGTAGTTACTCCTGTGTTGCTGTTGGGTTCTTGGAAGTCACCCTTACAAGTTTTCTTTAATTATTGATGATGGACTGTGTTCCATGGAATATTCGGTACCTTCAATATTTTATATCCCAATCCTGATTGCTACATTTCAACAGGCCATTAAAGCCATTTCTTTGCCAAGTCTTTGTGGCTCATGGCTCTTAGTAGAATGCAACCCAAACATTCAAGCAAAAACTACAGCAACTGCTGACTTTTTTCTGATTTTAATCAGAATCAATGTATGTGATGCTAGGCGAATGTCTGCATGTGATTGGTTTACTCTCGGGTTTAGTTAAAACCACAAATATAAAAGGGTGTGCAGACTTATGCAATCAGGGTGTTAGAGTGGTTTATATATATATATTTTTTATTTATTTATTTATTTTTTTTTGTTCCCATTTATCAAATATTGCTTATTTTCCTTGGATTTCTTTTGTTGGAAAAAAAATCCCACTTAAGATGTAGCAATCTTGACATTTATGTTGTTATTTCTGTCTTTTCATTGATATTTCAAGCAAACAAATTTAGTTCAAGGAGTACTAGACTTGTTTTTCACTTATGTATTCGTTCCCACATTATATGGTCAATAAGAGACGTGTGTTATACAGCAGACGGCTTCTGTGGTGTGTTTTGAGGTCACGCTTCCACATTATCCTACTGTTATGATTGACTCAGTACAAGGCCATATTGTTTAGTGGGTGAATGTTAATATATTTTCTAAAAGCCCATGGCTTGTAAAGAGACTGTGTTAGCTTTCATCTTTAGAAGTAAAGTGTCATGAGGCCACTGGCAGTTTCGGAAGCGACGTGTCTTTCACAGCCTCACAGCTTTTCAGTGTTCCAGGATTGAGTGCTGAAATGCTTAGTAAGTATAGAGTGTGCTGCAGTGTGCCAAAAGATGTTCACTTTAGTGCTCTTTTTCTGTTACACTCGAGTAAAATTGTGATTGGTATGTGTCACCAAGCACAGTTTCTCCCTGTGGTAGAGCATTTATTCGGCCATGACCTCAAAACTGTTCATAAAGAAGTACAAAGAAAAGGGTTATATATAAAAACTGCTTTAAAAAAAAAAAAAAAAAAATAGAGCTTACTCTCGATTTATTTAACCATTCATTCATGTAGTAATTCATCCTTTGTAAAATAAGCTTTATACTGTTCAGAGGTGTGAGGTGAGAACAAAACAGGGTGACAGTCAATTGTAGAGCAATGTATACAGATAACCTAAATTTAATTTAATCTTTCTTTCTTTCTTTCTTTCTTTCTTTCCTTCTTTCTTTCTTTCTTTCTTTCTTTCTTTCTTTCTTTCTTTCTTTCTTTCTTTCTTTCTTTCTTTCTTTCTTTCTTTCTTTCTTTCTTTCTTTCTTTCTTTCTTTCTTTCTTTCTATCTTTCTTTCTTTCTTTCTTTCTTATATTTATTGTAAGTTGTTTAAACACACAGTCTTTCTTTCTTTCTTTCTTTCTTTCTTTCTTTCTTTCTTTCTTTCTTTCTTTCTTTCTTTCTTTCTTTCTTATATTTATTGTAAGTGGTTTAAACACAGTCTTTCTTTCTTTCTTTCTTTCTTTCTTTCTTTCTTTCTTTCTTTCTTTCTTTCTTTCTTTCTTTCTTTCTTTCTTTCTCTCTTATATTTATTGTAAGTGGTTTAAACACACAGTCTTTCTTTCTTTCTTTCTTTCTTTCTTTCTTTCTTTCTTTCTTTCTTTCTTTCTTATATTTATTGTAACTAAATTAAACACAGTATTTGTTTTTGTTGTTGTTGTCCCTCATTGTGTCCAGTTTGATGGTATGTTGAAGGGACTGAGCATGTGAGTGTGATGAGTATGTGAATGTGATGAGTATGTGAATGTGATGATTATGTGATGTGTAAGCTGGAACGTCACCTCAGTCATGCTTTGAATAACAAATATAATACATGTCCTATATAAAAGTTTCTTCTGCAATAAGGAGAGAATTTTTAATCCAGGAAGCTTTACAGGCTGCAATGATTTTTTTTTCTTTAAAGCTTAAAAAGCTGTGGATTTAAGGTTTGGGTTTGAAGTGTGAATTGCTCTTCTGGGAACTTCTCAGTGTTCAGAATTGTATATAAGCTTATTAAATAATCATATAGGCTCGACTTCAGTGCAAGCATATAAATGATTTCTGAGCTGAAATCCAATAATCAAGCTGGATGCATGTTAAGACATTGTGTTTGCTGTAAGCGATAGATCACTAGATAGAAGTGCAGGTTGGAAAAATACAATCAACATTCAGAACATAATGTTTCTTAAGAATGCTTAAACATCTCTGTCCTTATATTATCCCATCGGCAACATTGGGTTCCTCCAGCTGTGAGAAAAGGAGCTTCAATGGCTTAGTAACTGCGGTTTATTGGTCCCTAAGAAGAAATTCAGGCAGTGTGCATATCAGACGGATACTTAATTACACATAATTGGACGTGCGTATTATGCAAAACACAACAGTGGAACACATGCACAGCTCCCAAGACATCACAATGGAAAACATTTGTACTGAAGAGTGTATAGTGTTGTATAGTGCAGATGCAGATCATCAATGTGCAGCTGTAGAACAGAGAATTTAGGGTGAATACATAGTGTACTAACATATCTATCTATCTATCTATCTATCTATCTATCTATCTATCTATCTATCTATCTATCTATCTATCTATCTATCTATCTATCTATCTATCTATTTTTTATTTCATTCTTTTTGTTTGTTTGTTTGTTTGTTGTTTTCTTTCTTTCTTTCTTTCTTTCTTTCTTTCTTTCTTTCTTTTCTTTCTTTCTTTCTTTCTTTCTTTCTTTCTTTCTTTCTTTCTTTCTTTCTTTCTTTCCTTAGTTACTTAATTGTTTCTGTGTGTGCATGTGTGCGTGTGTGTTTTGTAGTCAGAGTACTTCTACTTAAAGAGTAGCTGGGTAGTTGTATTTGCTAGAGAAGTGTGTGTGTGTGTGTGTGTGTGTGTGTGTGTGTGTGTGTGTGTGTGTGTAGTAGTTGAGGTACTTCTACTTAACGAGTTGCCATGTAGTTGTATTTGCTTGTGTGTGTGTGTGTGTGTGTGTGTGTGTGTGTGTGTGTGTGTGTGTGTGTGTTCGTTTGTGTGTTTGTTTAGTAGTCAAGGTATTTCTACTTAAAGAGTAGCTGTGTAGTTGTATTTGCTAGAGAAGTGTATGTATGTGTGTGTGTGTGTGTGTGTGTGTGTGTGTTTAGTAGGTATTTCTACTTAAAGAGTAGCTGCGTAGTTGTATTTGCTAGAGAAGTGTGTGTGTGTGTGTGTGTGTGTTTAGAAGTGAAGGTATTTTTTGTGTATGTGTGTGTCAGAATGTGTGTCTCAGGATATATGTAAAAAATCTGAGTTCATGCAGCTTAAAGGCAGTGACTGTCCAAAGCCTCTTAGCTTGAAGAAAAGTCCTGCTGTTATTCAAAATTGCAGCAGAAGATGCTGCATTCGACAAACTTGTCATTTCCAACTACAACTCAAAAGAGAACATTTTTTAATGTAGAGTTTGTGCTCTGGAGTGCAGGACTGTGTCAACTACAAATTCATCCAGTGACGATACATCAACATGACAAATCAAACAAAAGTAGCAGTTCTTTTAGCTTATTCGGTATACACAAATATTTGCTTTAGATCCACCCTAACCCAATTACTGGCTGTTTTTTTAGAATTCAGCTCCTCAGTTTCCAGAGAAACAGAACTGTATTTGCTGCACTGGAGCACAGGCAATTGCTTTAAGGCAACATGGGAAGTTTGACTTTCTCTAAGATTTCATTACAACGCAGTAATGAAATGTTTACCAAAGTGCCTTTCGTTTTCATGGAATTTTGCTAGAATTCAATATTTTTTTTTTTTGTGAATGAAATGGAAAAACTCTCACTGCAGTGTCGTGCAGTTCATTTCTTTTATTTAGGCACTCTGGATGTTGCATCACTTCATGTTTTCAATAGTTTAACAATTAATGCTTTTAAAATCACATTTTGATCCATTTTGACCCATGATTGATCTATCTATCTATCTATCTATCTATCTATCTATCTATCTATCTGTCTGTCTGTCTGTCTGTCTGTCTGTCTGTCTGTCTGTCTGTCTGTCTATCTATCTATCTATCTATCTATCTATCTATCTATCTATCTATCTATCTATCTATCTTTTTTGTCATGGGTTACTGAATGGAAGGTTGGGGGTTCTAGCCCCAGTATCACCACTCTTGGGGCCCAGGAGCAAGGCCCTTAACCCTAGCTTTCTAACATGTGACAAGTAAAAAGCAACTTTAACCTTCAATACCTTCACACCTGATCTGATTTTTGATTTCTGATTTTTGATTTTTTTATGTTACTGCCACCTGTGTCTCAAGCCTGCCGGCTTCATTTCCTCTCTTGATGTGTGTGATATTGCAATCTAGTCCTGTGTGTGCCCTGAAAGTTTTTTCTCTGTTTACAATTTTACAAATCTGATCTTTGTAGTTAGCCTTTTATTTCTTAATTTGCACTGCACTTAAACTCCAATTTGAAATGCTCTCGATTTGAACTCAAATCCCGGCCACGATATCTGAATGCACATAAGGGAAGGTGGTAGCTGAGTGTTGGACTCTGGATTGGAAGGTCACGATTTTAAATCCCAGAACTAATAATGCTGACAATGCTGGCCCTTAACCCTCAACTGTTTAGTTGTAAGTCACTCTGGATAAGGGTGTCTGACAAATGGCATAAAAGTAAATGTCAATTTTCCTTATGATGGTTGATAGGCTGCTTAAAGGGGCAAAACTTTGCAGCTATAAACAGGAATGAACATGACCGACCTCTCAACAGATATACACTGTGTCATTTTTAAATATTATATATAAAGTTCTGTTTAACTATTTGATTGCTGCTTGATGGATCACTTACTTCTTTAGTTGTCAGTTTAGCTGCTTCTAAAATTAAATGGCTGTGTTTTTTCATTAGCTTTTATCAGTGGGGGCCATGCATTTGGTACCTGGGCCTTCAGTGAGGACTTACCCGACTTAATCCACCACTTAATACCAGCACTGTCATGACTCAATTATAGAAACCATTAATACTATACAAAAATGCAATATAACAACACATGGCATTACAGAGAGAAACATTTCACATATGGAGGATTAATAGCATTTTACTAAAGCAAGAAACCCAGTTAAGACCCCAAACCTCTACACTACAACTGCAACTGTGCCACGTACATCATCTGGAGCAGTTCAAAATTAATATTTGTTTAATAACATAACAAACACATAAAAATGTAAATAAAATAGAACCTACTCAGCAGAGATGCAGACTCATAATTTGCACCTCTCCCCAGAGGCTGTAAGCAAGTGGTTCTGCTCGTATTCACTGGTCTGGAAGTGGTGAACAAACCCATTCCCGGGCTGAGACAAGCTAGCTAGCTTCAGGGTTGGCCGACCTCCTCACGATGTCTAGCTTTTCTTGAAAATTGATTTTTAAGTATGTCGGAAACTAAATCAATTTCTCTTCCTCCATAGATGTAAAAAAAAGTCTTACTCGGATGTATTAATGTGTGCAGAGCTGCAGACATGTTTTGCCAATCGAACTTGACTGTAACAGTTTCCCCTCTAACCAACCAATCAGAGAACGGAAAAATGCTGACGCTATTCTGGGCCAGCTAGCTGCACTGTGAGGCGAATTTGAAATCTGATTGGTTAAAGAAACAGCCTCATTGCTAATATTCTCTATGCTAAAAAGGCCAGCAGTACAGACTTTAAAAGCCCCTTTGCAGAGTAGATTGACATGGCAGCAAATAAAGGCTAAAATCTGATTGGACACAAAATCTAACATCCACATACACGTACTGGAAGCAGTGCAGCCAAGAGAAACGCTACAAAATGAAGAGAATTAAAATTTAGGTTGTAAATGTAGGTCAGTGCTTCTGATAGTGTTTAGGCCAGGAGAGAAGACTTTTCTGGCCCTGACTGCCCACCACTGGTTTTATGTGGCCATTGAAATCCCTGTGAATTACTGTAGAACTGATCATTTGTTCGAATAAGAGTAGTGGTCATTACAGTCATATAAAGTAGAGTACACAGCGAAATTAAACAACATTCCTCCAGGAATAAGGTACTTCATGAAACAACATGGATTAACGCAAGATGATGCAAAAAAACACCAAAGTAATTAGAGCACTACGTAAAATGCAAATGTGAAAACAACATTGAAACACAGTGACCTACCAGTACAGTGACTGTTATTGCAAATTAATTGTCCTTGTAATAATATTAATGTACATGTAAATGTTGTTGTTTTATCAACAGTTTTGTGTGTTCAATGTTTTAATTAAGGTGTTCATTTAGGTGTGCGTTTATGTGTGAGTGTGTGTGTGTCAGATGGCTTATGGAACTGTTACAGTTTGGACATGAGGGCCTGAATAATTTCTGTAACACCGGAGGGTGTGTGTGTGTGTGTGTGTGTGTGTGTCATTATATATAACATTATTTTTTTATGGTAAATATCTGTATAGACAGAAATTATTTCAACTTTTATTCGAATGCACTCCAATGCACTAAATTATGACAGACTGCCATTTTTTTCTAAGACAGATCTGTATTAATCTGTCACTGAACACTCAGTAAAATATAAAGTAAATAGCATTTGTTTAACTAGCGAGATTAATTCTGGCTTTTCAGGCTCTTGCTTACCTTCAGCTTTATATTACCTCAAATTGAATGTCAAACATTCAAGCACTCACTCCGAATCTTAGTATTGACACTACATTTGTCTGACTTGAGCATAAATCATATATACTGAAGGAAAAACCTCATAACGTGTAAGAAATTAATTTAAGGTTCTTCTCTCAGACGTCTTTACACACTCTTGAGCAGTATGCGATTATGTGAAATATATGTATTTATTGTAAAATTAATAGATCTGTCTTAAATGACAAGGAAGAGAGGATAATGCCACAAGAGTGCTGGTAAAGTCAGCTGCTGATGTAGGTGAGGTGAGGAGACCTGGGGTGCATTGAGCATTTTAATACATCCCAAGTGTTTAATAGAACATATACCGTATTTTTCGGACTATAAGCCGTTTTGGCTTATACGTTTTGAACGTTTTGAACCTTGTGGCTTAAACAACAAAGCGGCTTATTAATAAATTTTTCCTGGGTTTTTCCCGGTTTCACATACAAAAAACTGAACCCCATAACATATGCCAATGAAATTTCCGAACGGAAACGAAAAAACGCTCCTCACCTGTGTTCTGAGCTGCACGGCTTCGGGAGAAAAAACATTTTTTTCAACGCACGACGATGCCAAAAGATAAACTCTCAAGAGAAATAGTTGTGAAAGGAAGGAGGAAGACAGTGAACAATGACTTTCTTTGTAGGCTACTGTTTAGACATAAGTCATTGTAACGCATTAAGTCTGGGTTAAGGGATAGCGCGCTAACTCCAGTTGCAACAGAAATCATATAAGCACAGACAGGTTTCCAAAACTTGTGCTTTTTTATTTTTCTTGGCAACAGCGTTACAGGTTAGTCAAAGAAACTTAGAAATCAGCATCAGAAAATAATAAGGACATATTCCTCAGTCTTGCACACATGCAGTAATACCGGAAAAATGTGGCAGCAGGCTATTCCCAAAATGCTACTCTGCTCTTAAAGGAGCCACAACATATTTCACCCGTTACACCGTGTAACAGACACTGTCTTTCGTTATAACCTGTGTAAAGTTCATTAGTTTCAGTGTAGACATAAGTGTAGACAGTGCTGCTTATAGACAAGTGCGGCTTATTATTGTTTAAAATAAAAATCTTTGTCAAATTCAGTGGGTGCGGCTTATATATGGGTGCGCTTAATAGTCCGGAAATTACGGTTATATAAAAACCATACCAGTATATATGGTACAAAAAAACAATCATGTATACATAAGGTTTACCACAATCATACTAATGTCTACCTGTAAAGTCATACAGTGTACTTATAAATAAAGTAGTATATTTGGTTTATAGTTTTAAGTTATACTAGTAATAATAGTATAATAATAATTATAATTTATTTGTTAACAGAAAAATATTCTTATAGTTTATTTAATACTCTTAAGTTAACTTAGTGTAATATTTTACTTTGTTTAAATTGCATATTTATGCATTGTGTATAAATGAATGTGTTTTAATTACTATACACAATAAGTAACCTTCAGATATCATTGTAACATGA